>NW_028148294.1:0-20265 GCF_947247035.1 Vipera ursinii | reverse complement strand
GATAGAGAGAGAAACACACAGAGATGGATGTCAGATAGATGAGATAGATGATAGATAGATAGATAGATAGATAGATAGATAGATAGATAGATAGATAGATAGATAGAGAGAGAGATAGATAGATAGATAGATAGATAGAGATAGATAGATAGATAGATAGATAGATAGATAGATGATAGATAGATAGATAGATAGATAGATTTTACGTATATGCTATCTCTTCCTCTTATTATAATTTGCCAGATGAAATGGGTAAATCTAACCTTTATCATTGATAAATTCAACCTGTTGAATTACCTATTCCATCATAGTCTTTTCCTAATTAGGAGTCCTGCATCCAGCAATACCTTTTTTTCCCACCATGGGCCTGCTGGATCTATGGTTCCAACTCATTTCTTGTTGTGAAGCGTTGCTAACTCAAGGGAAGAAAAGGAAAATTGAGCTTTCGGGATGGAGAGGTGTTTCATTAGCTGCAGAAATTCACAAAGAGTTGAAGGAAACCAAAGGCAATAGCTCTTGATAACCTGCCTGTTTTTAGACATGTAGGAGAAAAGCTTGACTATCATTTTTATTGATGTCGTTCATTAAATTGCAGTTCTTAAGGCTGGAAAGGTACGACAGACATCTGCATCATAATTATCATTATTAATTATTATTATTATTTTCCTGCATTTTCTTCCCACAAGTACCGACCCAGGGCCTTCGGGGCTCCCAATATGTCTGCATGTAGAAAACTCACTTTTCTAATAGAGCGCGTGATATTTGCAAAACTCATCTCTATGGCTCAAGGCAAATTGCAGAATGTTTGAACAAAAATGCCTATAAAATAAGACAAACTCCTGTCCAGGAGTCAGGATGTGGCAGACATATCTTAACAAGATTACCTGGGTAACCCAGTTGGGCTGGTCAGATAGAGGCTACTGCTTACAGCAAGAAGTGTGTGCTTTTGTGTGGTTTTCCTTGACTTCTCTTTGACATATTTATACATTGTATTTATGTAGCATCTTGACACACAGTCACAGTTAAGGAAATTTGGTGGTTGAAAACCAACAGGAGGAGTCTCTGCAATTTATCAAACCCTTTTTGAAACCTCAGAGGAAAGTAACTTCCATGCGGTAATAGAAATACAATTACTGTTTGTATAAATATTATATATATATATATTCAGATTTTCACAGCAGTTTGTTGACATGGGTGGAGATTTAGTGAGTTTGTTTCTCGTAGCAAAAAAAAAAAGCACGAAAAGATACAGTTTTGTATTGGGGGGGCATTTGTACATTTCAATTTCTTGACTTATAATAGGAACTGAAGATCAGTGTCATCTGAGGGAATGAATCGTATCCGATTCTTCCTTGCGGACAATTTTCTCACGAAAATAAATCCACATATTCAAATGCCATGGATTGAGCACACCTTCTTCCACCTTCAAAATGCTCACCATTCAATAAGACATTTATTTATCTTTCAAAGTCGTTCTTCTTAAAATTTTAATATTTAACTTAATTTTAATATTTGAGGGGCTGCCACAAAGAAGAAGAAAGAAGTTTCTTTTCTGCCACAACCTATTCTCCAAAAAAACCTGAAGGCAAGATAAGAAGCAACGGATGGAAACTAATCAAGGAGAGAAGCAAGCTAGAATTATGGAGAAACTTCCTGACAGTGAGAACAATTAACCAGTGGAATGACTTGCCTCCAGATGTTGTAGATGCTTCATCACCGGAGGTTTTTAAGAAGAGATTGAACATTTGTCTGAAATGGAGTAAGGCAGGGGGGTAGGCAACCTTGGCCCCTTCATGACTCGTGGACTTCAACTCCCAGAATTCCTGACCCAGCATGGCTCAGCTTGGAAACCTCTCCCTTTTCCCTCAGCGTGGCTGGCTCAGGAATTCTGGGAGTTGAAGTCCACAAGTCATAAAAGAGCCAAGTTTGCCTACGCCTGGAATAGGGTCTCCTGTTTGCACAGGGCATTTGACTGAAAGACCTCCAAGATCCCTTCCAAGTCTGTTATTTTTTTATACCTTGGTGGATGCCTGGGAAAGGGCGGCCACCGAGGCGCTCAACCGTGTTGTACCCTTGCAATCCCTGACCCGGCACAGATCCTGTTGGGCCCCATGGTTTTCTGTGGAGCTCCGGGAGATGAAGCGCCGGAGACGGGGTCTGGAGAGCTGTTGGAGATCCAGCCGGTCCGAATCTGATCGATTGCAGTTAAGAACCTCAACGAGGTCTTATCTCACCACGATGGAGGTGGCGAAGTCTAACTACTTCACTGCCCTCATCACTACCACAGATAATTGCCCAGCCGCCCTGTTTAGGGTCACTCGCTCCCTCCTTAATCAGGAGGTGAGGGAGGAGCCCTTGCAGGGGTGGGCCGAGGAGTTTAGCCAGCATCTGACAGATAAAATCGCTCAGATCCGGGCTGGTCTGGACTCCGAATGGGCAGAGTCGGACGGGGGGAGACGAGCGGTCTTGGAAATATTATCTGGAATGAATTTGATCCTGTGACTCTGGAAGAGGTGGACAGGATCATGGGGAGGCTGAGTTCCACCATGTGTTTGTTGGACCCGTGCCCCTCCTGGCTGGTGTATGCAGCTCAGGAGGGGACACGAGGCTGGATCCATGCAGTAATAACTGTTTCTTTGAGGGAGGGTAGCTTCCCTGCTGCCTTGAATGAGGCGGTGGTGAGGCCCCTCCTCAAGAAGCCTGTCCTGGATCCAGCTGTTTTGAACAACTATTGTCCTGTCTCCAACCTTCGCTTCATGGTGAAGGTTGTTGAGAGCATGGTGGCACGTCAGCTCCCTTTGTTCCTGGAGGAAACTGATTACCTGGACCCGTACCAATCGGGCTTCAGGCCCGGGTACAGCACAGAGACGGCATTGGTCGCGCTGGTGAATGATCTCTGGGGGACTCGGGACAGGGGTTGTTCCTCTGTCCTAGTCCTATTAGTGGCTTTAGATACCATCGACCATGGTATCTTGCTGCAGCGTCTCAGGGGGTTGGGAGTGGGAGGCACGGTTCTTCAGTGGTTCTCCTACTACCTCCTGGGCCACTTGCAGTCGGTGTTGGCAGGAGGGCAGAGGTCAGCCCCGAGGCCTCTTGTTTGTGGAGTTCCTCAGGGGTCGGTTCTCTCGCCCCTCCTGTTCAACATCTATATGAAGCCGCTGGGTTAGATCATTCGTGGTTTTGGGGTGGAGTATCATCAGTATGCTGATGATACCCAGCTTTTTCTCTCCACCCCGAACCAACCCAGTGATGCCCTTGATGTGATGTCCCGTTGCCTGGAGGCAGTCCGGGTTTGGATGGGGAGAAACAGGCTTCGACTCAATCCCACCAAGACTGAGTGGCTGTACATACCAGCATCTCAGATTAACCAGTCTATTCCATCGTTAACTATGGGGGGTGAGGTGTTACCCCCCGTAGATAGGGCTCACAACTTGGGCATCTTCCTGGGCTCACAGCTCAGTTTGGGAGATCATATAGGAGCCGTGGCCAGGGGGACTTTTGCCCAGGTTCGCCTTGTGTGCCAGTTGCGGCCCTATCTGGACCAAGACGCCCTACATACAGTCACTCATGCACTTGTGACCTCCCGGATAGACTACTGCAATGCTCTCTACATGGGGCTGCCCTTGAGGACCACTCAGAGGCTTCAGCTGGTGCAGAATGTGGCCGTGCAAGTTGTGATGGGGGTTTCCCGATACTCCCATGTAACGCCTCTTCTCCGCGAGCTGCATTGGCTTCCAGTTGCCCTCCGGGTGAGATTCAAGGTGCTGGTGATGATCTATAAAGCCCTAAATGGCATGGGTCCGGATTATCTTCGGGAGCACCTGCTGCCAGCATCAACTTCCCTTCGTCCAGTGCGCTCCCACAGAGAGGGCCTCCTCAGGGTGCTGCCAGTCAGGGAGTGCTGGCTGGCAGCCCCCAGGGGGAGAGCATTCTCTGTGGGCACCCCTGCCCTCTGGAATAAGCTGCCTGTGGAACTCCGGATGGCCCCCGACCTTCGCTTATTTCGCCGGGACCTAAAAACTTGGCTATTCGAGCTTGCTGGCCTGGACTGAGGGTTTTTGGGTTAATGGTTGTAATTTTTAATTATTTTGGGGCTATTTAATTTAATTTAATTTTATCTGTATATATATTGTATTATTTTAATTGCCCTGTAAACCACCTTGAGTCCCTCGGGAAAAAGGCGGTATATAAATCGAAATAAAATAAATAAGTAAGTAAATAAATAAATAAATAAATAAATAAATAAATAAATAAATAAATAAATAAATAAATAAATAAATAAATAAATAAATAAATAAATAAAAAATACTGGTTTGTTATTTACTGTCCATCTTGCAGTTCAGACAACGCTGAATGGCTGTAGTAATAGCAACCAATAGTATCAAAGTTTAAACATTGGCATCTAATGGAAGGTTCCCTAACCATTGACATTTACCTAATCCAGACCTGAGCAATATTTCTGCATCATGTGCCAATAGATACTTCTGGCAAAGAAAGCAATTTGGGCCTTAAATGTATTTAGATATGAAGATTTTAAAAATGTGAATCAAAAGAAAGAATTCTATAAGTAAGACATCAGAAGGAAAAAAAATCATTCCTCCTGCTTCATTATTATTATTATTATTATTATTATTATTATTATTATTATTATTATTATTATTATTAATTATTATTATTATTATGCTTTCCTAAATATGCTCACCTTTTCAATTTTTATTCTCTGCCGCTTTTTGCTTCCTGGGGATCAAGGCACATTAGAGATGACACTCATAAACCAGAAATAAAATCTGCCACATTATCATCTCAATGGGAGTGTCGTAAGTCTTTTGGCATCAGCATCTGAGAATGTCAAAATACATTAGATAATGTGTATGATGAGTTTGACTGTCCATCAAAGCTGAGCAGGAGAATAAGGGCTTAACCAGTCTTTGCTTGTCAAAAAGACCTTATAAAGTATGCCCATAGGAATAGGCAATCTAGGTTACTTGGGTAATGCAATGTCTGCAAGAAAACAACCAAGCTCAGAAAGCTCCAAGGACCCCACAACCCTCGTCCTCGTCCTTGTCCTCGTCCTCGTCCTCGTCCTCGTCCTCGTCCTCCTCCTCCTCCTCCTCCTCCTCCTCCTCTCCACAAACCCCACTCCCTTCTAGCACTGATGATGTTACCTAGTTTGGGTAATGAAATGTCTGCAACAAAACAACCAAGCTCAGAGAGCACCAAGGACCCCACAGTCCTCTTCATCTTCATATCCTCCTCCTCCTCCTCCTCCTCCTCCTCCTCCTCCTCCTCCTCCTCCTCCTCTCCACAAACCCCACTCCCTTCTAGCACTGATGATGTTACCTAGTTTGGGTAATGAAATGTCTGCAACAAAACAACCAAGCTCAGAGAGCACCAAGGACCCCACAGTCCTCTTCATCTTCATATCCTCTGTTAGATGTTTAGTGCCAGCCATTGGCAGTTCCCCAAAAGGGTCATCAGATGGAGGCAAAGAGGTTTCTTTGCTTCCACTGATGAGCCAAGGGTCTCAGACCCACAGCCCCATTGGTGAGAGTGTTTTATGGTCGAGGAGGGGCCAAGACCCCCCATAAATACCTCTGCACGAGGGGCTGCTCTTTGTCTCTGATTCTCTTCTTTGTTCCAGTTCTATCTCTACTCCTAACCTCTATTTTAGTCATGTAATACTAGCTTGTTTTGTTTTATTTTATTTCTCTCTTACATGCAGGCATGAATGCTTTCATGCCAAGTATTTCTTTCTCTTTGATCTATCATGAATAAAGCTAAATATGATTGCATCTCTGCGTGATGCCTTTGCTTGGAAGCACCTTTAACGATCCATTGTGAGAACACCTCACATCCTCCTCCTCCTCCTCCTCCTCCTCCTCCTCCTCCTCCTCCTCCTCTCCACAAACCCCACTCCCTTCTAGCACTGATGATTTTACCTAGTTTGAGTAATGAAACGTCTGCAAGAAAACAACCAAGCTCAGAGAGCACTAAGGACCCCACAGTCCTCTTCATATCCTCCTCCTCCTCCTCCTCCTCCTCCTCCTCCTCCTCCTCCTCCTCCTCCTCCTCCTCCTCCTTTCCACAAACCCCACTCCCATCTAGCACTGATGATGTTACCTAGTTTGGGTAATGAAATGTCTGCAAGAAAACAACCAAGTCCAGAAAGCACCCAAAGGCAAATTATTTTTTCCATTTTTCTAGGAAACATCTGGGTTGTTTTTTAAAAACACCTCTGTTTTATGTACTAATGAATTCATAGCCCACTGTTCTGCTGATTTCTGCACTCAAGATGTCTTACAACAATGAAAAACCACAGAGAACAAAACTGTGCCTAGAAGAATTTGTGGAATTAAAAGCAACAGCAACTTCCACATCACTATTGGGTACTCTTACAACAATTGTGCTCCATTACACAGAGATCACCTTTGATTCTTAGATGGGTAGAAAATTCAACAAGAAGGAAAAATTTGAAAGGAAATAAACTCAGCATTAAGACCATCTTCAAGTCTCCAAGTGTCTGCATAGCCAGCATTTTTTTCTGAAAAGAGATCTACTTACTTGCAGGAACTTTTCAAACTAATTTTAAAGGTCAAACTGTCAGGATGCAAAGCTTTTAGCAACAAGGGCTGGCTAGTGCGCAAAATTACTAAGGGATGGAAGTGGCTCTCCATTGTGTTGAACTACGGCAGTACACAGGAGAAATTTTGAGGACTTGATCTTGAGATATTACAAGCAGAGATTAATCAGTTTTTAGTTTTATTGGCATGAAAATAACAGAATAAAAGAGTTGGAAGGGGCCTTGGAGTTCTTCTAGTTCAAACACCTACTCAAGCAGGAGACCCTATACCATTTCAGACAAACATCTGTCCAGTCTCTTAAAAACCTCCTGTGAAAAAGTACCTACAACTTCTGGAGGCAGATTGTTCCACTGATTACCGGTAATTGTTCTAACAGTCAGGAAATTCCTCCTTTGTTCTAGGTAGCTTCTCTCCTTGATTAGCTTCCATCCATTGCTTCTTCTCCTGCCTTCAGGTGCTTGGCAACATTCAACTTGTGATGCATTTACTGGAATATATTTTTGAACAGTGCCCTTGAATCTTGGAACAGCATCAACCTTTCTACCTACATAGCTTTTTTATTGTTCAGCTCAATTTCAAGTATTATTCCCAGCCTACTTTCTCAAAATCATTGAAAAAAACAGAAACTTAAGTCTTTCTTTGAACCTAGTCAAAATAAAGACTTATTTGAGTCAGCTCTTGGTGGCTTCATAGATAACCAAGACAAATATCTTTAATGGGGTTGAAGACCAATACAAAATGAAAACTAATAATAAAAATGTGCAAAAAGTTTTAAAAATGTAAAATTTACTTTTGCCTAATAGTTGGCTGTGCATTTTGCATTACAATGAAGCAGAATTTAATTACATTTAAGCTGATAAAGTCATGTGTATCTGTAATATATATATATAGAGCCTTGGTGGAGCAGTGGGCTGATGCCTCCTTAAGTAACACCAGCTGCCTGCAATTAGTGCAGGTTCGCATCCCACCAGGCTCAAGGTTGACTCAGCCTTCCATCCTTCCGAGGTAGGTAAAATGAGGACCCAGATTGTTGGGGGCAATTAAGCTGACTTTGTAATAATGCCGCTTGGGGTGTGTGTGAAAGCCCTAATAAGCAGGCATTTACATAGAATGAAGGCTACTGCTAAACTTGTAAGCCGCCCTGAGTCTTCGGAGAAGGGCGGGATATAAATGGAATTAAAAATAAAAAATAAAATAAAAATAAATACACACACACACACACACACACACACACACACACACAGATATATATATATATATATATATATATATATATATATATATATATATATATATATATATATATATATATATATATATATATATATATATATATATACATATACATATATACACACACACACACATATATATACATATATACATACATATATATACACACACTGTATATATATACAATATATATACAGTATATACATATACATATACATATATACATATATATATACACATACATACATACATACATACATACATATATACATATATACATATATACATATATACATATATACATATATTTGTTGTTGTTGTTAGCTGCGAAGTCGTGTCCGACCCATCGCGACCCTATGGACAACATTCCTCCAGGCCTTCCTGTCCTCTACCATCTTCTGGAGTCCATTTAAGCTCACGCCTACTGCTTCAGTGACTCCATCCAGCCACCTCATTCTCTGTCGTCCCCTTCTTCTATTGCCCTCGATCTTCCCCAGCATTAGGCTCTTCTCCAGGGAGTCCTTCCTTCTCATTAGGTGGCCAAAGTACTTGAGTTTTAGCTTCAGGATCTGGCCTTCTAAAGAGCAGTCAGGATTGATCTCCTCTAGGACTGACCGGTTTGATCGCCTTGCAGTCCAAGGGACTCGCAGGAGTCTTCTCCAGCACCACAGTTCAAAGGCCTCAATTCTTTGGCGCTCAGCCTTTCTTATGGTCCAACTTTCACTACCATACATTGCAACTGGAAAGACCATAGCCTTGACTATACGCACTTTTGTTGACAGGGTGATGTCTCTGCTTTTTAGTGTGCTGTCTAGATTTGCCATGGCTTTCCTCCCCAGGAGCAAGCGTCTTTTAATTTCTTGGCTACAGTCCCCATCTGCAGTGATCTTGGAGCCCAGGAAAATAAAATCTGTCACTACCTCCATTTCTTCCCCATCTATTTGCCAGGAATTGAGAGGGCCAGATGCCATGATCTTGGTTTTCTTAATGTTAAGTTTCAACCCAAGTTTTGCACTCTCCTTCTTCACCTGCAACAAGAGGCTCTTTAGTTCTTCTTCACTTTCTGCCATTAGAGTGGTATCATCTGCGTATCTTAGGTTGTTGATATTTCTTCCGGCAATCTTAATTCCAACTTTTGATTCATCTAGCCCTGCCTTTCTCATGATGTGCTCTGCATATAAGTTAAATAGGCAGGGCGACAGTATACAGCCTTGCCGGACTCCTTTCCCAATTTTGAACCAATCAGTGGTTCCGTGTCCAGTTCTCACTGTTGCTTCTTGACCCGCATATAGGTTTCTCAAGAGACAAATAAGATGGTCTGGTACTCCCATCTCTTTAAGAACTTGCCACAGTTTGTTATGATCCACACAATCAAAGGCTTTAGCATAGTCAATGAAGCAGAGGTAGATGTTTTTCTGGAACTCCCTAGCTTTCTCCATGATCCAGCGTATGTTGGCAATTTGATCTCTAGTTCCTCTGCCTCTTCGAAATCCTGCCTGCACTTCTGGTAGTTCTCGATCCACATACTGCTGAAGTCTAGCTTGTAGGATTTTAAGCATGACTTTACTAGCATGAGAAATGAGTGCAATGGTGCGATAGTTTGAACATTCTTTGGCACTGCCTTTCTTAGGAATTGGAATGTAAACTGATCTTTTCCAATCCTGTGGCCACTGTTGAGTTTTCCAAATTTGCTGGCAAATTGAGTGTAGCACTTTTACTGCATTGTCTTTTAAGATTTTGAATAGCTCAGCTGGAATACTGTCACCTCCACTAGCTTTGTTGTTGCTCAGCTTTTCTAAGGCCCACTTCACTTCACATTCTAGGATGTCTGGCTCGAGGTCAGTGACCACCTCATTGTGATTATCAGGGACGTTAAGCTCATTCTTGTATAGTTCTTCTGTGTAATTTTGCCACCTCTTCTTAATCTCTTCTGCCTCTGTTAGGTCCCTGCCATTTTGGTCCTTTATCATGCCCATTTTTGCATTAAACGTTCCCTTCATTTCTCCAATTTTCTTGAAAAGATCTCTGGTCCTCCCTATTCTATTGTTTTCTTCTATTTCTTTGCACTGTTCATTTAAGAAGGCATTCTTATCTCTTCTAGCTATTCTCTGGAATTCTGCATTCAATTGGGTGTATCTTTCTTTTTCTCCCTTGCCTTTCGCTTCCCTCCTTTCCTCAGCTATTTGCAAAGCTTCCTCAGACAGCCATTTTGCTTTCTTGCATTTCTTTTTCTTTGGGATGGTTTTGGTTGCTACCTGTTGTACAATGTCACGAACCTCTGTCCATAGTTCTTCAGGCACTCTGTCTATCAGATCTAATTCCTTAAATCTATTTATCACCTCTACTGTATATTCAACAGGGATATGATTTAATTCATACCTGACTGGCCTAGTGCTTTTCCCTACTTTCTTCAGTTTAAGCCTAAACTTTGCAAGGAGAAGCTCATGGTCTGAGCCACAGTCAGCTCCTGGTCTTGTTTTTACTGACTGTATAGAGCTTCTCCATCTTTGGCTGCAGAGCATATAGTCAATCTGATTTCTGTGTTGACCATCTGGTGATGTCCATGTGTAGAGCCGTCTCTTGGGTTGTTGGAAAAGAGTGTTTGCTATGACCATCGTATTCTCTTGACAGAATTCTATCAGCCTGTGCCCTGCTTCATTTTGCACTCCAAGGCCAAACTTGCCTGTTATTCCAGTTATCTTTTGGCTTCCTACTTTAGCATTCCAATCCCCCATGATGATAAGAATATAAGAACATATGTATATATATACATATATACATATATACATATATACATATATACATATATACATATATACATATACATATACATATACATATACATATACATATACATATACATATACATATACATATACATATACATATACATATACATATACATATACATATACATATACATATACATATACATATATATATATATATATATATATATATATATATATATATATACTTGATCAGAATGACCTAGAACTTGGTCAGAATGTTCAAGATTATCAACTCTGACCATGCACACATATAAAATTGGCAATATTGTATAATGAAATTTATTTAGCATTTATAAATTTATTTATTTATTTATTGATAGCCCGTTCACTCTATGAACAGACTTCATAGATACATTCAGAATGTTTTCTTCATGACTGGATCTCAGATGGTTGACTGGTATCCTAGAAAAAAGAAGGGTTGGGGTGACTTGATAGTAGTATTCCAGTATTTGAGGGGCTGCCACAAAGAAGAGTGTGTGTGTGGTGGGGGGGGGGGTTTCACACTATTTACCAAAGCACCTAAAGGCAGGACAAGAAGCAAACTGATCAAGGAGAGAAGCAACCTGGAATTCAGGAGAAACTTCCTAAAAGTGAGGACAATCAACCAGGGGAAGGGCTTTTTTCCAGAAGTTGCAGGTGCTTCATCACTGGAGACTTTTAAGAAGAGATTGGACAGCAGGGGATTGGACTAGAAGACCACCAAGGCCCCTCCTATTTCTATTCTAAATTCTAAATAAACCAGAACAGAACAATGGTTTGAGCCCAGAGTCCCTTATTTTATCTCCTCTCATGAAAATGTTTGCTGTTGAAAAGATGTGGTTGAATATATACTGCTCAAAAAAACACGAAACACTTAAACAACACAATGTACTGTATTTAATAGTAGGATGTCTCATTTTCTGTTCCCTTTATTTTTGTGAGCAGTATACAAATTGCAGATGCAAAGGATACAGGAGAAAGACTTTAACATCACTGTTAGACTTCTTCAAGCTACGACATGAAAACCCACCTTCCACTTTTCCGAATGCTGTCAGCCCAACGGAGCGAGCTCAAAACTCTTGTCCCTTTGTACTTCTCTTTGCCAAAATTTAAATTGCTTGAGTAGATATGCAAAAAAGGGAAATCAAATAATCAAAGGGGTTGGATATCCTCCACGAAACTGCTTCATTTTGTTACAGGCTTTCAAAGAGAATCTGATGAAGTTTTTCGTGAAGCCTGCCGGATTTCAGAATTTGCTTTAAATTTGTGGATGCCATCAACGTTTTTTTTTTTAAAGACTTTGAAAGAAGTTCTGCACTCCAGCTTGCCTCTTTTCTTAAGCAAAATATTTGCAGGAGCTCAGCGAGAAAGCTCTGCAAAAAAAAAGAAAACAAGCCTACAGCAATGTTAATGTTCGCATGGCTTTCAAAAGCAATACTTGTGAGATGGCCTCAGGAGACCGATGGTTCGTTAAGGTGCTTCCAAGAAAAAGGCAGCACGCAGGGATGCAATCAGATGAACCTTTATTTAAAGATAGAGTAAAGAGAAAGAGTTCCCTGGCATGGAGGCATCCATGCCTGGATGGAGCTCATGGATCATTCCCAGAGGGAGCTTGAAGACGAAAGCAACAAGAGAGCAACAAGAGGGGAACAAAAGAGCAGCCCCTGAGCAGAGGTTTTTATGGGGGTCCTCAGCCCCTCCCTTACCAATGAGAGTGAGGGGGCTGGAGGGCCATTAACTCTCTCCAATGGGGCTGCAGGGGCCGGAGACCCCTGACCCACCAGTGGGAGCAAAGATGCCTCTTTGCTCCCATCTGATGACCTTTTTGGGGAACTGCCATGGCTGGCACAAAAACATCTAACAATACTGAACGATAAAATCATGTTGGAAAAAGGATCAAGTTGCAGATAACAGCTAAAAACTCCACCCTTGCCTTCCAAATCTAGATGAACGCCCCTCCACTTTTTTTTTTTTTTTGAGAATGAACATTGTGTCCAAGGCAACATTTTGATATCCTGAGCACTTTGATTTCCGTAACACAGAAATGAAGAGATTCAGGAGCAAATTCTCCAAGTTCTTTCTAGGCACTTTTTTTTTTTGAAAGAAGAGCAGGGTGTGGAAAAAGTTGAAACAATTAACAGGAAGCTTTAGAAGTGCAAGACTTCAGGCAATGTCAGGCATCATTCTGTTGACAGATAGACCTTTCAGTTCCCCTGATAATTTGGTCTCAGCCGTGCACTTCTCCACACTTTTCAAAGCATCTTTCTTAGGAGGACAAGGCTCCAGAGAGTTGGCTGGAATTTGCTCTGAACTAAGGCCCCTGATGGCTAAAACATATAAAGAACGGTTGCTGGAACTGGGTATGCATAGTTTAGTGCAAAGAAGGACAAGGGGGGGGGGACATGACAGCAGTCTTCCAATATCTCAGGGGTTGCCACAACCTGTTCTCCAAAGGAGCTGAAGGCAGGACAAGAAGCAATGGATGGAAACTAATCAAGGAGAGAAGCAACCTAGAACTAAGGAGAAACTTCCTGACACTGAGAGCAATTAACCAGTGGAACAACCTGCCTCCAGAAGTTGTGAATGCTCCCACACTGGAGGTTTTTAGGAAGAGTTTGGACAACCATTTGTCTGAACTGGTAGAGAGTTTCCTGCCTGAGCAGGGGGTTGGACTAGATGACCTCCAAGGTGCCTTCCAGCTCTATTCTATTCTGTTCTGTTCTGTTCTGCTCTGCTCTGCTCTGCTCTGCTCTGCTCTGCTCTGCTCTGCTCTACTCTACTCTACTCTACTCTGTTCTATTCTATTCTATTCTATTCTATTCTATTCTATTCTATTCTATTCTATTCTATTCTATTCTATTCTATTCTATTCTATTCTATTCTATTCTATTCTATTCTATTCTATTCTATTTCATTCTATTGCATTCCATATTCTATTCTATTCCATTCCATTCCATTCCATTCCATTCCATTCCACTCCACTCCACTCCACTCCACTCCACTCCACTCCACTCTACTCTACTCTACTCTACTCTACTCTACTCTACTCTACTCTACTCTACTCTACTCTACTCTATTCTATTCTATTCTATTCTATTCTATTCTATTCTATTCTATTCTATTCTATTCTATTCTATTCTATTCTATTCTATTCTTCTTCTACTGTAAGGTCCATGCAAAGCAAGCTAGCAAATGTTAAGAATGAAACATTGTTTTTGAATTGCTTGACTTTCAACCGTTTCACCTTTTTCAGTGTATAACTGCTACTTAGCTTTAAAATGACAATCAGGTTGGAGCCACTCTGGATCTAAATCAGATTCCAGTTGATTGTCGACTCCCTCCAGCTATCACTATATTCATTTCCCCATTGAGATGCTATCAGATTCTCAAGACTGAAAACAGACTTCTGCTATTAAGGACCAGCCTTGCATTTCTAAGCCGCTGTCATTTTGTCAGGCAAAAGGTAGGAGAGCCTAAATCCTTCTGATTCAGCCCTTAAATCCTGAAGAGTGCAATCCTCATATTGCCCCAAGAAATAATGGTTATTGTAAGGGTACAGAACTGGTATCACAGATCTGGATTGGGCAGTCTCAGTCCCCTGATTTCTCATGGCTTAACTAAGCTTGTTGGGTCCGAGCAGTGGTGGGATTCAGCCGGTTCGCACCACTTCAGCAGAACCAGTAGCTAGCGTTTTGTTGCCCAGGCCCAGAATGGACTTCCAGAAGTGGCATCCACACAGAGAACCGGCTGTTCCTGTATTTGAATCCCACCACTGGGCCAGACTTAGCTGAAGTGTCCCGAACACACAACCCAAACATCTGGAGAAGAATCTTTGAACAATTTCTTATTGTCTACCTAAAAAAATGCAGCTCCTTTCTTATATTCTCAGTAGTTACATAGCTGTTCAAACCCACAGTCTCTTCTTCTTAAATTTCTCATAGAATCCATTCTGACTCTCATGCTTTTCGAGCTAAGCAGGTGAGGGTGATGACAGAAGGGGTACTTCTGCTCTGAGGACACCTGAATCCCAGATACCTGATCTACTTAGTGTTAAGAGACGGGGGGGGGGGACACCAAGGACCATAAGGACTGGAAAGTTGGGAAAATTTGTGACATTCTATCTCTACCTCTAAGTCTACCTATGTCTGTTTGTCTATCTAATCCATCTATCTATCTATCTATCTATCTACTATCTATCTATCTATCTATCTATCTATCTATCTATCTATCTATCTATCTATCTATCTATCTATCTATCTGCCATCTATCTACTATCTATCTATCTACTATCTATCTTCTATCTATCTATCTATCTATCTATCTATCTATCTATCTATCTATCTATCTATCTACTATCTCTCTATCTCTCTATCTCTCTACTATCTATCTATCTATCTACTATCTATCTATCTATCTATCTATCTATCTATCTATCTATCATCTATCTATCTACTGTATGTATCTATATCTATCTATCTATCTATCTATCTATCTATCTCTCTATCTATATATCTATCTATCATCTATCTATCTATCTATCTATCTATCTATCTATCTATCTATATCTATCTATATCTTTCTCTATCTATCTATCGTCTATCTCTATCATCTATCTATCTATCATCTATCTATATCTATCTATCATCTCTATCTATCTATCTATCTATCTACCATCTATTATCTATCTATCTATCTATCTATCTATCTATCTATCTATCTATCTATCTATCTATCTATCCTTTATCAGTATCTATCATCTTTCTATCTCTCTTTGTTTCTATCTCTCTCTCTCTCTCTTAATAACCAACAGTTAACAATACAAAAAAATCTGAACAGAAGCAAAATGTTTTTTTGGTTTTTTGGGGGGAGTAGGGGGACAGAGAGCCCCAGTCTGTCTCATAACACATGTTATCTTTCATCCAGGTGACAGTCAGGGTGAAATTTCTTCATTTTGAGATCAACCATGGTTTGCAGACATGTTAACTTCTTTACCAGAGACAAAAGGCATCCCGAAATATTTTCGCCTCTTCTTTCCAGGAAATTATCAATTATAGGTTATTCAATCATAGACAGACAAGAGCAGAATTCTCTCCGAGCAGTGCCTCCAGTTTACTTGAAGGCAGTCTGAAGAAGCTAGACCATGCAAATCAAGGCAGGAAGGATAACCATACAAATTAGGCAAAAGATGTGTTTGCTTGGAAAAAAATATCCCCACTAAGTTTTCAGCTGGAATGCTTAAATGTCCTCCAAATCCTATTTTGTCCTCAGAATCCAGATCTTTGCACAGTCCAATGAGTTTTATTAATCTTAATCTAATTATTCATTAGTGATATTTACTGGTTTTAATCTTATTACTGAGATTTACTGGGGGGGGGGTTGTTTAGACGTAAGGGGTTAGTGCCTTCTCCGACCAGAAGCTGTAAAGAAATTCATTTCAGGTTCCTTCAAAATTCCTCCAGAAATTTCAACTGGGCAAGGCTTCCAGGTGGAATTCCAAACAATGTTTTTTTTAAAGAAGCTATTGATCTGCTTCCTCCCCCCCCCCCCACTTGCCTTATTTTAATTATTGACAACCCTTCAAAGCCCTTGCATCGCCCAGTGGCTTAAGCTATTGTTTCCGCCATTCCCTTTCCTTCAAGCTTTGATTAATCACGTTAGTTCCAGTCCGCAAAGCTTGTCTGAATTTGGATTCCTTAAAACATTGGGTTGGCTCCAAGCAAAGTGAGCTTGAATGAAGAGTGATGAGCTGAGCTGCAGAGACAGAGAGAATTCCTGAAGCCTAATTGGCATCAAGAATCAACCTGCTTCTGATTTTTTTTCCCTTGAGATTCACAAATTAATTGAATTTTAGCCCTCCAAATTGCACCATCGCTTCAGGAAAGTCCAGAGGCATTCATAAGGGGGAGGGGGAGGAAATCCTTAATAAAAGGAACATATTTCTTGGAAAATACAGTGACATGAGAATGTGGTAAACAAACAAGCAAAGAATTGAATAAATGACAATATGCAAAATCAGAAACATCTCCAGCCAATTTCTAAAGTTTGTGATTTCCACAGAGATTATATATATATATATATATATATATATATATATATATATATATATATATATATATATATATATATATATATATATATATATGGGACAAATCTTTGTTTCCTGTTTCGGCCTAACCGAAGGCCATCGACAGGTAGTAGTCACAACAGTGACAGCTCATATTTGTGTAAATTTTAGATTGTTAACAAAGAATTAAACGGAGACTGATATGCATTTCAAACTTATTTGTTTTCATCAGTCAGCCATACCCTTCGAATCTCAGAAGGGTATGGCTGACTGATGAAAACAAATAAGTTTGAAATGCATATCAGTCTCCCTTTAATTCTTTGTTAGCAATCTAAAATACACACACACACACACACACACACCCCTTAATGGATTACTAACTTGTCATGGCGAAGGGGCTTGCGTAATTCAATGAAGCTATGAGCTATGACGGACAGGTCATAGCAAGAGAGTTCTGACAAAACATGATCCACTGGAGAAGGAAATGGCAACCCACTCCAGTATCTTTGCCATGAAAACCCTATGGACAGTACCAAAAGGCAAAACGATATGACACTGGAAGATGAGCCCCTCAGGTCAGAAGGCATCCAATATGCTACTGGAGAAGAGCAGAGGGCTAGTACTAGTAGCTCCAGAAAGAATGAAGTGACTGGGCCAAAGACGCAAGGATGCTCAGCTGTGGATGTGTCTGGTGGTGAAAGGAAAGTCCAATGGTTAAAGATTTTTTCTCCATAGGAACCTGGAATATAAGATCCATGAATCAAGGAAAGCTGGACGTGGTCAAACAAGAGATGACAAGACTGAACATCAACATCTTAGGTATCAGTGAACTAAAATGGACAGGAATGGGTGAATTTAATTCAGATGACCATCAGGTATACTACTGCGGGCAAGAATCCCTCCGAAGAAATGGAGTAGCCTTCATAGTCAATAAAAGAGTAGGAAAAGCAATACTGGGATACAATCCTCAAAATGACAGAATGATCTCAGTTCGAATCCAAGGTAAACCATTCAATATCACAGTAGTCCAAGTCTATGCCCCAACCACCGGTGCTGAAGAGGATGAAATTGACCGGTTCTATGAAGCCCTACAGCACCTTATAGAACTAACACCAAAAAATGATGTCCTTATCATCATGGGGGATTGGAATGCTAAAGTAGGAAGCCAAAAGATAACCAGAATAACAGGCAAGTTTGGCCTTGGAGTACAAAATGAAGGAGGGAACAGGCTGATAGAATTTTGTCAAGAGAATACGATGGTCATAGCAAACACTCTTTTCCAACAACCCAAGAGACGGCTCTACACATGGACATCACCAGACAGTCAACACAGAAGTCAGATTGACTATATGCTCTGCAGCCAAAGATAGAGAAGCTCTATACAGTCAGTAAAAACAAGACCAGGAGCTTACTGTGGCTCAGACCATGAGCTTCTCCTTGCAAAGTTTAGGCTTAAACTGAAGAAAGTAGGGAAAAGCACTAGGCCACTCAGGTATGAATTAAATCATATCCCTGTTGAATATACAGTAGAGGTGACAAATAGATTTAAGGAATTAGATCTGATAGACAGAGTGCCTGAAGAACTATGGACAGAGGTTTGCAACATTGTACAACAGGTAGCAACCAAAACCATCCCAAAGAAAAAGAAATGCAAGAAAGCAAAATGGCTGTCTGAGGAAGCATTGCAAATAGCTGAGGAAAGGAGGGACACGAAAGGCAAGGGAGAAAAAGGAAGATTGGCCCATTTAGATAGACCAGAGATGCTTTCAAAAAAATTGGAGAGATGAAGGAAACGTTTAATGCAAAAATGGGCATGTTAAAGGACCAAAATGGAAGGGACCTAACAGAGGCAGAAGAGATTAAGAAGAGGTGGCAAAATTACACAGAAGAACTATACAAGAATGAGCTTAACGTCCCTGATAATCACAATGAGGTGGTCACTGACCTCGAGCCAGACATCCTAGAATGTGAAGTGAAGTGGGAGTTAGAAAAGCTGAGCAACAACAAACCTAGTGGAGATGACAGTATTCCAGCTGAGCTATTCAAAATCTTAAAAGACGATGCAGTAAAAGTGCTACACTCAATTTGCCAACAAATTTGGAAAACTCAACAGTGGCCACAGGATTGGAAAAGATCAGTTTACATTCCAATTCCAAAGAAAGAAAGTGCCAAAGAATGTTCAAACTAATTTCCTAATTCCAGCTGTTAGCAGGGGGCTGGACTAGAAGACCTCCAAGGTCCCTTCCAGCTCTATTCTATTCTATTCTATTCTATTCTATTCTATTCTATCCTATTCTATTCTATTCTATTCTATTCTATTCTATTCTATTCTATTCTATTCTATTCTATTCTATTCTATTCTATTCTATTCTATTATCAATGGAAAATATGTAGAAAAGAGGTTGTCTGTACAATTAAACATATATTCTGCAAAGATTTCCAAAAACAATTTTCTGGAAATTTTACCTTCACAGTAACAAGATCGAAGGAATAATGATACCAATATGTACCTTCCTTCCTTCCTCCCTCTCTCCCTTGCTCTTTCTTTTTTCCTTCCTTCCTTCCTTCCTTCCTTCCTTCCTTCCTTCCTTCCTTCCTTCCTTCTTTCTTTCTTTCTTTCTTTCTTTCTTTCTTTCTTTCTTTCTTTCTTTCTTTCTTTCTGAAAAGCTACATATGCCATTTTTGAAAGAATCATGTCTCATTAATTGTCGCAACACATCTTACAATTATTGGTCAATAAGTGTCTTTTCTATTCAAAGACCTCATTATAACTTACTTTTGTTCCCAGCAGAATTGTGATCAGGTTGCCAGTTATTTCCTTTTGCTTATATTTAAAACTATTTCATAGATAAGGGATTATTTTCCAAGTATCCAGGGAGACTTTTTTTTAAATCAGGCTGTAATTGAAAGCAAAATAAAATATTAAAATGAACCCTGATTTAATTTAAAAACATATCTAATCTATAACTTTTTTTCTTCAGGTTAACCCAAACTTCAAACTTATTTCTTGCTCCAGACACTCCCGCAGCCTGATATAAGCATTTAAACTGTACATGAAATATTTTTCTTTAGTGTGAGATATGTAAAGTTCACTCCTGAAGTAAATAGCAGTTGTTGATAGTTCATTATTTCCTCTAGAGTTTGATCTATAATCCTGTGGCTGTCCATATGATGCTTGAAAATTATTTGGTAAGTCTCTCTCTCTCTCTCTCTCTCTCTCTCTCTCTCTCTCTCTCTCTCTCTCTCTCTCTCTCTCTCTCTCTCTCTCTCTCTCTCTCTCCCTCTCCCTCTCCCTCTCTCCCTCTCCCTCTCCCTCTCCCTCTCCCTCTCCCTCCCTCTCTCTCTCTCTCTCTCTCTCTCTCTCTCCCTCTCTTTTCCTCGCTCTGCCTCTCTCTCTCTTTCTCCCTCCTTTTGTCTCTCTCTGTCTTTCTCTCTGTGTATCTCTCTCTCTCATTCTATATGACTTTATAACTTCAGCAAGGAATTTCTTTTATACACATTTCTATGTGTGAATATCTGTCATCTGTCTGTCTGTCTGTCTGTCTGTCTGTCTGTCTATCTACAGTATCTATCTATCTATCTGTCTGTCTGTCTGTCTGTCTGTTATCTCTCTGTG
>NW_028148295.1:0-37199 GCF_947247035.1 Vipera ursinii | reverse complement strand
GGGAGGTCATCTAGTCCGACCCCCTGCTCGAGCACAGGGTCGGAGTAGATGGCCTCCCGGGGTCGCTTCCAGCTCTGTCATTCCGTGATTGCGTGAGACTCTCCCGCTCGAGCAGGGGGTCGGACTAGATGACCTCCAGGATCCCGCCCCACTCTGTTCTTCCGTGATTCTGTAAGGTTCTCCTGCTCGAGCAGGGGGCTGGACTGGATGACCTCCGAGGTCCCTTCCAACCCTTTTTTATTCCCCGATTCCTTGCCTTGCTCGGATATCCCGGGGACCTCCGGCATTTCCTGACGATAAGTTTCTGCTCCCAGATTTACGATGCGACGCTCAAAGACGCTCCCGTTGGCTTCCCAAGCCACCAAAAACTTGGGGCTTTCCCCTGCGCGTTTGGACTCTCAAAGGGGTCTCTGGGTGGTGCTCCATCCTCACGGGCACAATCCGCCAGCACGACGGGTTCACTTTGCGACCGGGCAAAGTTCCTGGCGGCATGGAAATGATGCCTTTGGCCGGTTTTTTTCCACGCTTCGGGACCGTCACCTCCCCGTGCAGTCCCGGAATTGAAACGCCGGTGCCGCCCCACTGACTCTTGTTGTTGACGGTCACGGCATCCTGGGCTCGCGAGATTCCCCTTTGGCGACTTTTGGATGTTTTGTTTTTTTCCCCCCTTTTTTCCTGCAGGGGAACGTCACTTATACGTTCGTTCGTTCCTTTTTTTTTTCCTTCCTCCCTTCCTTCACTTTTCATCTTTCAGGCGAGCAGAACTGCTACGCTCGTTCGTTCGTTTGTTCGTTCTTTGTTCCTGCAGGTGAGCAGAACTTATACATTCAGTCAGTCAGTCAGTCAGTCATCATTCATACATTCAATTTGTGTCCTGTAGGTGAGCATAACTTATACGTTCGTTCGTTCATTCATCCATTCAATTTGTGTCCTGCAGTGAATGTCACTTATACATTCATTCATTCATTCATTCATTCATTCATTCTTTCATTCATTCGTGTCCTGTAGGTGAGCATCACTTATACCTTCGTTCATTCATTCATCCATTCAATTTGTGTCCTGCAGTGAACGTCACTTATACATTCATTCATTCATTCATTCATTCATTCATTCATTCATTCGTGTCCTGTAGGTGAGCATCACTTATACCTTCGTTCGTTCATTCATCCATTCAATTTGTGTCCTGCAGTGAACATCACTTATAAGTTCGTTCGTTCATTCATTCATTCATTCATTCATTCAATCATCATTCATACATTCAATTTGTGTCCTGTAGGTGAGCATCACTTATACGTTCATTCATTCAATCATTCATTCATTCATTCAATTTGTGTCCTGTAGGTGAACAGCACTTATACGTTCATTCATTCATCATTCATTCATTCAGTTTGTGTCCTGTAGGTGAGCATCACGTATACCTTCGTTCATTCATTCATTCATTTGTGTCCTGTAGGTGAGCATCACTTATACGTTCATTCATTCATTCAATTTGTGTCCTGTAGGTGAACATTACTTATACGTTCATTCATTCATTCAATCATTCATTCATTCAATTTGTGTCCTGTAGGTGAACAGTACTTATACGTTCGTTCATTCATTCATTCATTCGTGTCCTGTAGGTGAGCATCACTTATACCTTCGTTCATTCATTCATTCATTCATTCAATCATCATTCATCCATTCAATTTGTGTCCTGCAGTGAACGTCACTTATACATTCATTCATTCATTCATTCATTCATTTGTGTCCTGTAGGTGAGCATCACTTATACCTTCGTTCATTCATTCATCCATTCAATTTGTGTCCTGCAGTGAACATCACTCATAAGTTCGTTCATTCATTCATTCATTCATTCAATCATCATTCATACATTCAATTTGTGTCCTGTAGGTGAGCATCACTTATACGTTCATTCATTCATTCATTCATTCATTCATTCATTCATTCAATTTGTGTCCTGTAGGTGAACAGCACTTATACCTTCGTTCATTCATTCATTTGTGTCCTGCAGTGAACATCACTTATACGTTCATTCATTCAATCATTCATCATTCATTCGTGTCCTGTAGGTGAGCATCACTTATACGTTCATTCGTTCAATCATTCATTCATCATTCATTCATTCAGTTTGTGTCCTGTAGGTAAGCATCACGTATACCTTCGTTCATTCATTCATTCATTCGTGTCCTGCAGTGAACGTCACTTATACATTCATTCATTCATTCATCATTCATTCATTCATTCATTCATTCGTGTCTTGTAGGTGAGCATCACTTATACATTCGTTCATTCATTCAATTTGTGTCCTGCAGTGAACATCACTTATACGTTCATTCGTTCATTCATTCATCCATTCAATTTGTTTCCTGTAGGTGAGCATCACTTATACGTTCATTCATTCATTCATTCTTTCATCATTCATTCGTGTCCTGTAGGTGAGCATCACTTATACGTTCATTCATTCATCATTCCTTAAGATTTCTATCAGAAAATGTAACCCACGGGTTTATTCACTCATTCCTTAAATTTCTACAAGAAAATATAACCCATGGGTTGATTCATTCATTCCTTCAATTTCTATAAGAAAATGTAACCCATTCGTTCATTCATTCATTCATTCATTCAACCATTCATTAAATTTCTATCGGAAAATGTAAACCGTTCATTCATTCACTCCTTAAACTTCCATGAGAAAATATAACTCATACATTCGTTTGTTCATTCATTATATTTTTAATCCTGCAGGAGAGCGTAACTGAGATATTCAATCATTTGAGGCTTATACAACAAATGAGCATTAACTCATATATTCCTTCCTTCCTCCCTCCCTCCCTCTTCTACATACATTCAATCCTTCCTTCCTTCCTTCGATTTTAATCCTGCGGGAGAAAATAACTCCTGTATTTGTTGGCTCATTCGTTGATTCCATTTGTCTATGGATGGAGACCATCACTTGTCCGTCCTTCCTTAGATTTTAATCCTGCAGGAGAGTATAACACCTGTATTCGTTGGTTCATTCCTTGATTCCATTTGTCTACGGATGGAAAGCGTCACTCGTTCATCCATCCTTCGATTTTAATCCTGCGGGAAAATATAACTCCTGGATCTGTTGGTTCATTCGTTGACTCCATTCATCTCCTGATGGAGAGCGTCACTCGTCCATCCTTACTTAGATTTTAATCCTGCGGGAGAATATAACTCCTGTATTTGTTGGTTCATTCGTTGATTCCATTCATCTCCTGATGGAGAGCGTCACTCGTCCATCCTTCCTTAGATTTTAATCCTGCGGGAGAATATAACTCCTGTATTTGTTGGTTCATTCGTTGATTCCATTCGTCTATGGATGGAGAGGGTCACTCGTCCATCCTTCAATTTTAATCCTGCAGGAGAATATAACTCCTGTATTCGTTGGTTCATTCGTTGATTCCATTCATCTACAGATGGAGAGCGTCACTCGTCCATCCTTCCTTAGATTTTAATCCTGCGGGAGAATATAACTCCTGTATTTGTTGGTTCATTCGTTGATTCCATTCATCTACAGATGGAGAGCGTCACTCGTCCATCCTTCCTTAGATTTTAATCCTGCGGGAGAATATAACTCCTGTATTTGTTGGTTCATTCGTTGATTCCATTCGTCTACGGATGGAAAGGGTCACTCGTCCATCCTTCAATTTTAATCCTGCAGGAGAATATAACTCCTGTATTCGTTGGTTCATTCGTTGATTCCATTCATCTACAGATGGAGAGCGTCACTCGTCCGTCCGTCCTTAGATTTTAATCCTGCGGGAGAATATAACTCCTGTATTCGTCGGTTCATTCGTTGATTCCATTCGTCTACGGATGGAGACCGTCACTCATCCGTACTTCCTTCCTTAGATTTTAATCCTGCGGGAGAATATAACTCCTGGATCCGTTGGTTCATTTGTTGACTCCATTCATCTCTTGATGGAGAGTGTTACTTGTACATCCATCTGTCCATTCACTTAACGACCGTTGCGTGCATTTCCCCTCCCCCTCCCCTCTTGCCCTGTGGTCCAACTTCAGAGGCTTGGCAACTGACTCACCTACTCGACGGTTTCGTTCTCCCAGGGTCACGTGATCGGCTTCTGTAACCTTCCGACAGGAGCAAAGTCAGGTGGGGGAGGGAGGGGCTGGGCCAGATCAGATTCACTTAACAACTGTGGGAACTCCTTGAACCGCTGCCGTGACTCACTCACCGACGGTGGCCAGAAAAGTCATCGAAGGGGGAGGACCGAATTCATTTGACGAACGCCTCCCTTGACTGTTGTCGGAAGTCCAGAACTGCCTTTATTACATTGATTGATTGATTGACGGTTTGTGGAAATTTATAGAGTTTTATATTGGTATCGATTATATAAATTGATCAGAGTTTTCTCCCCTTTCTCCTTCTTTTTTCCCAGGAATTGGATCCTTTGGGTCTGCCAGAGATGTTCTCCTTGAATTCATGTAGAAGAGGTAAGATGTCGAGCCAGCCGGGAGCGGAATGGGCGGGAGATCCCAACGAAGGAGTCTGGATGTCCAAATCCTTACGGAATCATAGAAGGACAGGGTCAGAAGGGACCTTGGAGGTCCTCTAGTCCGACCCCCAGCACAACCGGGAGAAGCGTACAGAATCATAAAATGACAAAGAGTCGGAAGGGACCTCGAAGGTCCTCCAACCCCTGACTCAAGCGGGGAGACCCTTACAGAACCATTAGAAGGAGGGAGTCGGAAGGGAGCTCGGAGGTCATCTAGTCCAGCCCTCTGCTTAAGCAAGAGAACCTCGTAGACTCGGAGAAGGACTGAGTTGGGAAGGGGCCCTGCAGGTCATCCAGTCCAACCCCCTGCTCGGGCGGGAGACCCTTAACAGAATGATAGAAGGACGTGAGTTGGAAGGGACCTCGGAGGTCATCTAGTCCAACCCCCTCCTCGAGAAGGAGACCCTTACAGAATCACAGAGTTGGAAGCGACCCTGGAGGTCATCTAGTCCAACCCCCTGCTTGAGCAGGAGACCCTGACAAAATCGTAGAAGGACAAGAGTTGGAAGGGACCTTGAAGGTCATCTAGTCCAACCCTCTGCTTAAGCAAAGGAGCCTTATAGAATCAGAGAAGAGATAAAGTTGGGAAGGCACCTTGGAGGTCATCCAGTCCTACCCCCTGCTCGAACGGGAGCCCCTTACAGAATTATAGAAGGACATGAGTTGGAAGGGTCCTCGGGGGTCATCTAGTCCAACCCACTATTCAAGCGGAGACTATTATTGAATTCCACAAATTCGAAGGGGCCCCGGAGGTCATGTAGTCCAGCTCCCTACTCAGGCAGGTGACCCTTACAGAATCACAGAAGAACACAGTTGGAAGGGACCTTGGAGGTCATCCAGTCCAACCCCCTCAACCAGGAGACCCTTAACAGATGTACAGAGCTGGATGGGAATTTGAAGGTCCTCTAGTCTAAGCAAGAAATAGAATCAGAGAAGGGCAGAGTTGGAAGGGACCCTGGAGGTCATCCAGTCCAACCCCCTCAAGCAGGAGACCCTTAACGGAAGTACAGAGCTGAATGGGACTTTGAAGGTCCTCTAGTCTAAGCCAGAAATAGAATCAGAGAAGGGCAGAGTTGGAAGGAACCCTGGAGGTCATCCAGTCCAACCCCCCCTCCCGCTCCAGCAGGAGACCCTTACAGAAGTCTAGAGCTGGAAGGGACCTTGGAGGTCTTCTAGTCCAAACCCCCTGCTCAAGTGGAGACTTTGATAGAATTGCACACATTCGAAGGGACCCCTGGAGGTCATCTAGCCCAACCCCCTGCTCAAGGTTGTCCAATCTGTCCTTAAAAGCCTCCAGCCATTCATGGGTGGGGGGGGCTCCGTGCCTTCGACTCCTTTCGTTAGGGAGGGGGGGGTGTCTGTGCATTGGAGTCTTTGTTCAGGGGCTTTGTGCTTTGGGGGAGCTCCAGGCCTTGGCCTCCCTTGGGGGGCTCTGTGCATTGGACTCCCTTCATTGCGGGGGCTCGGTGCATTGAGGGGACCCAGGCCTTGGACTCCTTTCATTGGGGGGGGGGACTCCGTGCCTTGGACTCCTTTCGTTTGGGAGTGGGGTGTGTGTCTGTGCATTGGACTCTTTGTTGGGGGGCTCTGTGCTTTGGGGGGGTCTCCAGGCCTTGGCCTCCCTTCGTTGGGGGGGGGCTCCAGGCTTTGGAGAGCTCTGCACATTGAGGGACCCCATGCCTTGGACTCCTTTGACTGGGGGGGGGCTGTTTCTGTCCTCTTTGCGCCGCGCGGGGGCGCTCTCTCCCTGGACGCTCTGGCCGCGCGCTCTCTGTCCTCTCCCTGCCCTTTTCCGCCGGTCGGGGCGTCTCGCTCTCGTCTCCCGCTACCGCGGACGCTCTGGCCGCGCTCTCTAATGCCCGCTGGTCCGTCGGCGCCGCTCCCTCTCGTTGGCTTGGCTGCCGACGCGCTCTATCCCCGCTGCTTCCCCCCTCGTCTCCCTCACCCGCGGACGCTCTGGCCGCTGTCTGTCCCCTCTGTTCCGCCAGGCGCCGCGCGGAGACGCTCGTCTCCTTTCTCCGTAAACGCTCTGGCCGCTCCGTCTCCATTCCCCCCCGTTCCTCTAGCCGCCGCTAGGGAGCGCTCCGTCGGGGACGGTCTGGCCGCTCCTTCTCCGTGCCCGATATTCCTCCCGGAGTTGCGCGAGGGCGATCCCTCTTCTCCCACCTTCATGGACGCTCTAGCCGTACTCTCTATCCCCGCCGTTCCTCCAGCCGCCGCGCGGGGACGCTCCCTCTCGCCTCCCACCTCCGCGGACGCTCTGGCCGCTCCCTCTCGTCACTGTTCCTTTTGGCGACGCGCGAGGGCGCTCCCTCGTCTTCCACTTCCTTGGACGCTCTGGCCACTCCCTCTCCATTCCCCCGTTTATGTAGCCGCCGCGCGGGAGCGCTCCCTCGCTTCCCTCCGTCGCGGACGCTCTGGCCTTGCTCCTTCTCCGTCCCCGATGTTTCTTCTGGAGCCGCGCGAGGGCGCTCCCTCTCGCCTCCCACCTCCGCGGAGGCTCTGGCCCCTCCTTCTCCCTTCACCGCTGTTCCTCTTGGCGCCCCGCGAGGGCGCTCCTTCTCGCCTCACACCTCCGCGGGCGCTCTGGCCGTTCCCTGTCGCTTCCCACCTCCGCCGTCGCTCTGGTCACTCCCCGCTCTTGGGCGCTCCCTCTCGCCTCCCACCTTCGTAGACGCTCTAGCCGCGCTCTCTATCCCTGCCGTTCCTGCAGCCGCCGCGCGGGGACGCTCCCTCTCGCCTCCCACCTCCGCGGACGCTCTGGCCGCTCCCTCTCGCCTCCCACCTCCGCGGACGCTTTGACAGGCCCCTCTCGCCTCCCACCTCCGCGGACGCTCTAGCCGCTCCCTCTCGCCTCCCACCTCCGCGGACGCTCTGGCCGCTCCCTCTCGCCTCCCACCTCCGCCGACGCTCTGGCCGCCCTGTCTCGCCTCCCACCTCGACGGACGCTCTGGCCGCCCTGTCTCGCCTCCCACCTCCGCGGACGCTCTGGCCGCCCTGTCTCGCCTCCCACCTCCACGGACGCTCTGGCCGCCCTTTCGCCTTCCACCTCCGCGGACGCTCTGGCCGCTCCCTCTCGCCTCCCACCTCCGCCGACGCTCTGGCCGCTCCCTCTCGCCTCCCACCTCCGTGGACGCTCTGGCCGCCCTCTCTCGCCTCCCACCTCCGCGGACGCTCTGGCCGATCCCTCTCGCCTCCCACCTCCGCGGACGCTCTGGCCGCCCTGTCTCGCCTCCCACCTCCACGGACGCTCTGGCCGCTCCCTCTCGCCTCCCACCTCCGCGGACGCTCTGGCCGCGCTCTCTCGCTGCGTCCCGGCTCTTCTGCTCTCCGCATGGCGGCTCCTTGCCGGCTCCTGCGGGCCTTCCTGCGCGGCGGCGGCGGCGGCGGCTCCTCTTCGGCGGGGCTGATCGGCCCTTGGCGGTCCCGCTGCTACAGCCGGGTGGCCGGGACGGAGGAAGCGGAGGAGGCCGGCCGGGAAGTCGACATGGGCCGGGAGGGCGAGCCGACTACCGGGGACCGAGAGGACGGCGCCTGCCTGCGCCACTCGCTGCCCCCGGGTAAATGGGGGGGGGTCTCATGGCACCCCCACTTTGGGCCAGGATTGGGGGGTCATTGTGCCCTGGGGTAAATGGGTGGGGGTCCCATGCACCCCCCCTTGGGCCTGGATTGGGGGGGCATTATGCCCTGGGGTAAGTGGGGGGTCTCCTGCCCCCCCTTTTGGGCTACGATCGGGGGGGAATGTACCCTGGGGTAAGTTTGTGGGGGTCTGATGCCCCCCTTTGGGGCGCGATCTGGGGGGGAACGTGCCCCTGGGGTAAGTGGCTGGGGGTCTCATGCCCCCCCCTTGGGTCAGGATTGGGGAGCATTGTGCCCTGGGGCAAGTGGGGGGGGGGTCTCATGGACCCCATTTAGGCCAGAATCGGTGGGGGGATGTACCCTGGGTTAAGTTTGTGGGGGGGGTGTCTGATGCCCCCCTTAGGATCAGGATGGGGGAGAATTATGTGTTCGTGTAAGGGGGGGTCTCATGTCCTCTTTGAATCAGGATCGGGGGGGGGGGGGTGAAATGTGTCACAGATTAAGTGGGTGGGGGTCTCATGCCCCCCCTTTGGGCCACAATCTGGGGGGGAAATGTGCCCCCGGGGTAAGTAGAGGTGGCAATCTCATGCCCCCCCCTTTGGGCCAGGATTGGGGGGCATTGTGCCCTGGGTTAAGTGGATGGGGGGGTCTCATGGACCCCCTTTAGGCCAGAATCGGGGGGATGTACCCTGGGGTAAGTTTGTGGGGGGCGTCTGATGCCCCCCCTTTGGGCCATGATCTGGGGGGAGAATGTACCCCCGGGGTAAGTGCTTGAGGGTCTCATTCCTCCCCCCCTTTTGGCCAGGATTGGGGCATTGTGCCCTGGGGTAAGTGGGAGGGGGGTCATGGGGCCCTTTTGGGCCAGGATCGGGGGTGGAATGTGCCCCCAGGGTAAGTTGGTGGGGGTCTCATGGGAGTATTTCCCCCGGGGTAGGTTGGTGGGGGTCTAATTCCCCCCCTTTGGGCCAGGATTGGGGGGCATTCTACCTTGGGGTAAGGGGTGTGTCCCATGTTCCCCCCCTTTAAGCCAGGATCGGCAGGGAATGTGTCCCAGAGTAAGTGAGGGGTCTGATGCCCCCCCCTCTGGGCCAGCATTGAGGGGGTCATTATGCCATAGGGTAAATGAATCGGGGAGGAAATGTATCCCGAGGTAAGTGGGGGTGCCAACCCCCCCTTTTGGGGCCAGGATTGGGGGAGGAACTATTGGGTCACGTAACATTTGCAAGAAAGCTACCAAACCTCAGAGAGCACCGAGGACCCCCCCTCCTTTTCTCTCTTCTCCTCCTCTCCACACACCCCACTCCGTGATACCACTGATGACATCTCCCGGTTGGGTCACGAAACGTCTGCCACAAAACCACCACAATCTCAGGGGACACCCAGGACCTGCTAACTTACTTTAGCCTCGCTTAACGTCTTCACATCTTGAACTTTTGCAGCTGGTTGCAACTAAAGGCCAGGTGTCGCCGTCCCGAATATACGTCGCGCGGGGTCTATTCGGAAGGCAACATTTTGGCGATCGCAACAGCACCCTCCTTTTTTGTCCTCTTTCCTTGCAGAGACGAGAGATTTGCTGAAGGAATTCCCGCAGCCGAAAAACCTTCTCAACAGTGTCATCGGTCGGGCTCTCGGCATCTCTCATGCGAGGGACAAATTAATCTACATCCATACCAATGGTCCGCGGAAAAAGGTAAATATCCCACCTTCTAAATGTAGCAATGCGGGTGGTCCTCGACTTACGTCAGTTCATTTAATGGCGCCGGGAAAAAAGTGACTTAGGACCTTTTTCCGCTTTTAACGACGGTGATCCCGTGAGCAAAATCGCAACTGGCTCGTATTTGCGACGGTCACACAGTGTCCGGGGTCCCGCAATCCCTTTTTGCGACCTCCCGATGAGCGGTCGACAGGAGGGAGACGAATTCGCTTAACAACTGTGGGACTCGCTGAAGAAACACGGTGATTCATTTAACAATCGGGGTGAGAAAGGTCGTAAGACAGGGCAAAAACGACTGAACAGATGTCTCCCGTAGCTGCGAAAGGTGGGGATTGGTAGCAGTCTTAAGTCAAGGAGTCGCTGCAGTTGGCTTGACGGCTTTGTGTCACGGCTTGACTGCAACGGGAGGCTCTTTTACAGTCGTAAGTTGAGGACAAACGGTAGCTTGGCCATTTTCTTTGGCGACTTAACAGCTGCAAAGGGGAGACTCTTTTACAGTCGTAAGTCGAGGACAAACGGTACTTGGACCCTTTTCTGTCACGACTTAAAGACTGCAATGGGGAGGCTCTTTTACAGTCGTAAATCGAGGACGAACGCTTCAGGCCAACTCCCCCTCTCTCTCTCTCTCCAGAAAGTCACGCTGCTCATCAAGTGGCCCAAGAATGTCGAAGTGGAAGGGTACGGCGCCAAGAAGATTGACGCGGAGAGACAAGCTGCCGCGGCCGCTTGCCAGCTGTTCAAGGTGCAGCTTCCAGGGCGGGATTTGCACCCTCTTCGTCGCCCCAGTCACAATTTTGGCTTACCGGAACTTGAAGGCTGCAGGGATGGTTACAACGCTTAGCGAGGACCCCACAATCCTCCTCCTCCTCCTCCTTGCCTTCCTCTCTTCCTCCTCCTCACAAACCCTCCTCCCTTCTAGCCCTGATGACATTCCCAAGTTGGGCGACGAGACGTCTGCCCGAAAACCATCAACCTCCGAGAGCGCCAGAGCTCTGCCTCGCTCGTCCTAGCCTCGTCCCCTCCAGGTTTTTTCTCCTTTCTTCACTCTTCTCTCTCTCTCTCTCACACTCTCTCTCTCTCCTGCAGGGTTGGGGCTTGCTGGGACCCCGAAATGAGCTCTTTGACGCAGCGAAGTACCGCCTGCTCGCCGAGCAGCTGGGCTGCGCAGCCGACCGGAAGTGGTTCTCCGAAAGCAACTGGCGGTCGAAATCAGGGCCATCCCTGGCCGACCTCTCGACCTGCTGGCGGCGGGTGGAGCCCGAGGACCCCGTGCACCCCCTGGAGCACAGCCCCCCCCTGCCCAAACCCATCCGCAACGAGGAATTGGAGGAGGGGGAGCTGGAGGAAGGGGAGCTGGAGGAAGGGGAGCTGGAAGACGACGCCATCGAGGTCCACAACGGCGTCTCCATGTTGCGCCCGGGAGCCCAGACCCCGCCCAGGGACCTGAGGTACGACGTCGGTACGCCCTGGGTTTCGGTGCGTGAAAGTCTCTTGGCAGGGTCTGGCTTCCATCTTGACACACACACACACACACACACACACACACACGCAGAAGGAAAGAAGGATTCTGTGTGGAGTGGTACCCCGAGGCACCCTCTTTAGGCCATGGACTCCTCCACACAGCTCGTCCTTGACTTACGACAGTGCCTTTAGCGACCACAGTGCTGAAAGAAAGCGACTTAGGACTCGTGGGGGGGGAGATGGGAGTCGGAGTCCAAGCCCTCCCTCCCCCACCCGCGTATGTTGAAATACATCTCCCGTCAACCCCGTTGCTTTCACTGGCTGGGGGGAGATGGGAGTTGTAGTCCAAGCCCTTTTCCCACTTAGGTGGGAATACGTCGCCCGTCGGCCCTGTTGCTTTCAGCTGGCTGGGGCAGATGGGAGTTGTAGTCCAAGCCCTTTCCCCACGTACGTTGGAAGGCATCTCCCGTCGGCCCCGTTGCTTTAACTGGCTGGGGGAGATGGGAGTTGCAGTCCAAGCCCTTCTCCCGACTTACGTTGGACTACATCTCCCATCAACCCTACTTTAACTGGCTGGGGGGACAGGGTGCGGGAGTCAGACCTTGTACGGTAGGCCCCATCATCCCCAGCCACTGCTTCCGGGTTGGCTGGGCAACCTCTCCCTTTGTCCCCATCGCTGGCCAGCTTAGCCGATAAGCCTTCCTGGCCAGGAGGGAGATGGGACTTGTAGTCCAAGCCATGGGGGCTGGACTAGATGACCTCTGAGGTCCCTTCCAACTCTTGTCCTCCCATGATTCCGTAAGAGGCTCCTGCTTCAGCAAGAGGTTGGACTAGATGACCTCCAAGGTCCCTTCCAGCTCTACGATTCCGTAATCTTAAAACGTGCCGGCTGGCAGTTTCTGGGAGCTGAAGCCCTCCCCATTTAAAGCATGCCTAAATCTCCTGGGGAACGTTCTAGAACGCCGACGGCTTGATGCCACAGAGCAGGGGGGGCGGCCCACCCCGCTGAGACAGCATGGAGGGGCCCGGGCGATGGCCCATCGTCCCCAGCCTCACTCAAACGTGGGTTGCCCGCTTCAGACTGTCCATCCTCCTTCTGTTTTGGCGGTTCCCAGGCAATGACAAACAGGGGCGGTTAAACCATGACAAAAAAAGGAAGTTTTGCGTTTTGTGTTGTGTGGCACGGGAGAAATGTCTTTGCTTAGAGGAGGGGGGGGCTACCCGTCGTCCTTGAGTTACGGCCGTTCATTTAGCAACCGTTTGAAGTCGCAACCAAACAAGCCACTTGGGACCCCTTTTCACTCTTAATGGCCGTCGCAGCCGTCCCCCGCTGTCCCGTACTCAAAATCCCAACGCTTGCCAACCGACTCGTATTTATGATGAGTCTCGCCATCCTGGTGACGGGGGAAGCTGGCATCGCTTCGTAGCCGGGTGACTCCCTTAACAACCCGCCCCCCCCCCGTGCATTCCGTCATCCAGTGGGGCAACACTCACGTTGTAGCAATGTGAAAAGCTGTTCTGACTTGCGCTCCTACGTCGCGGAGTACATCTACTGAGAAGCGAGGACTCGCCGAAGTTAGCTCAACGCCGAGTAACTGTCCTAACTTCTGGTTGTTTTCTCGTGAATACAATCTTAATATACAGGTCCTCCTGGACTTACAACGATTCACTTAGTGGCCGACGCTGGGAAAAGTGACTTAGTCACATTCAGTGACCGAAATTACTCCGACGCTGGGAAAAAAAAGTGGCTTGGCATCTCCTCGGTCCAATGCTCAAAATCCCGACTGACTCGTGTTTATGACGGTCGCGGCGTCCCGTCGGAGAGCGTCCCGTGATCCCGTTTGGCGATCTTTAGACGATCAGAGTCAACGGGGGAAGCCAGATTCGCTTCCCGACCGTGTGACTTAAGTTAACAACTAACTGCAGGGACTCGCCGAACAACGTTGGCAAGAAAAGTCGTAAAATAGAGCCAAACTCACTTAAAAAAAAATGTCTTGCTTCAGTTGCGGCTGTAAGCCGAGGACTAACCTGTAGGGCTTGCAAGTTGGGGCTGGGCGGTCCTTCGGCGTGTGACTACGTTAGGTCACTTGCCGGAGAGACCCTACCGAACCCAACCGTAACAGAGGCCAGAATTTCCGTCGTAAAGCAGGACGCTCATGGATGGAGGTGCTGATCTGACCGTTGCTTGGTTTTAACGATGATGGCCCTCCTTAAGTGAATAACCCCCGATTGTTAATGGTTGAGCGGACTTTCGACAATCCTTAAGCAAGGTCTACCTCTTAAGATCAAAGCCGATTGAACTACGGCTAGTGCTAGTCCTTTACTTACAACCACCGGCTCAGTCCCAAATTTCCATGGCTTGAGAGTGAAAAGCCGGTTGTATGTCACTTTTTTCCCGCTAAACAAACGGTCGTGCGTTGAGGACTCCCTCCACGCTCCCGGTAATAAACCCTGGGTGCCGCCGTCTTATGGCAGCAACTGCAGGGGGACCGAATCCCCGAGATACGACCGAGCGGTTGCCTCGTCTTTTCCCCGTGCAGGGATGGACTCTCGGTGGAGATGACAGACGACAACACCGCCCTGCGCGCCCTGACTCAATTTCCCCTCCCGAAAAACCTTCTTGCCCAGGTCATCCAGATCGCCACCTCCTCCTCCACCGTCAAGGTGAGTTGACTGTCAAGGTCTGTGTGTGTGGAGGTGTGTGTACGTTGCTTTCTGTGAAAATTGGAGGACGTTAAAACCTCTCGTCATTCCGACAGGAGTACATGCAATTCCGGACCGTCGGCACGAAGACCAAGATCTGCAAACTGACTCTCCGCTGGCCCTGCCCCATGACCTTCGCGGCCAAGGGCCGTCGCAAAGTGGAAGCGGAGAACAAGGCCGCGGCGCTAGCCTGCCAAAAGCTGAAGGTGAGTGGCAGAAAAGGAGCCGCAGCGCCTGGCCGGTGTTCGGCTGGGCTCTGCGGTGGCTGGTTTTACTTAGCGATTTTTAATTTTACTTCTTGATCGTTTTTATTTAGCGTTGGGCATCGACAGAAGTCACGTGATCACTGATAGACAAATTTAGTCTCAATAAAACATCAGCATATAATGCATGTACATATATATGTTACATTTGTATACATATACGTATATCTGCATGTGTGTGTATTTGTATATCATATATATATATATATATACACACATACATAGACACATGTGTATATATGTATGTATATAAGCGCTCTGTCAAACTACATATATATATGTTTAGGTATATATTTAGGTATATGTAATTATAGCTAGATGTATCTATAATTTAGATGTGTATATTTAGATATTATCTGTCTATAATCCATCTATAGATATATATTGAGATCTGTAATTAGATATATCTATTTAAATATATCTCTAGATATTTAGATTTAGAACTATCATTAAATATCTAGATATCTAGATATTTGTCTATATTTAGATATACATCTAATTAGATATATCTCTAGATATATCTATCTCTACTATTTATATACATCTATATTTAGATCTATCATTAGATATCTATATATCTGTAGATATTTGTCTAATCTATATTTAGATATACATCTAATTAGATATATCTTTCTATTTATTTAGAGATATCTCTAGTATTTTAGGGACGCGGTGGCTCAGTGGGTTAGGACGCTGAGCTTGTCGATCAGAAGGTCGGCAGTTTGGCGCATCGAATCCCGAGTGCCGCGTAACAGAGTGAGCGCCTGTTACTCGTCCCAGCTTCTGCCAACCTAGCAGTTCGAAAGCACGTAAAAATGCAAGTAGAAAAATAGGGACCACTCCGGTGGGAAGGTAACAGCATTCCGTGCGCCTTTGGCGTCTAGTCATGCCGGCCACATGACCACGGAGACGTCCTCGGACAAGCGCTGGCTCTTCGGCTTTGAAACGGAGATGAGCACCGGCCCCTAGAGTTGGAAACGACTAGCACGCATGTGCGGGGGAACGTTTACCTTTACCTTTTACTAGTATTTATCTATATATATCTTTAGATATCTGTTAGATGTATAGTATCTCTTTAGATATTCTATTTAACTATTATCTATTTAACTATATATTTAGATACCTATCTACAATTTCTGTATACAAATTTAGTTTAAATAAAACATCAGCAAAGCTACAAGGTCCCTCCCAACTATCCTCCTACGATTCTATATAGATACACGTACGTATATACAGTACATATACATACGTATACATATATGTGTACATGTCTATATTTAGACCTATTTAAATATATATGTATTATCAATTTGTTAAACTATATTTAGATATATATAGATAACATCTATGTCTATAATCTATAGTTAGATATATCTATAATTCAATGTCTCTATTTAGATATACGTATTTAGATATTATCTGTATCTAATCCAATTCATCTGTATTTATATCGTTAGATATATCTATATCTAGATTTATCATTAGATATCTATATCTACTTATATATCTATCTCTAGATATTTAATCTATGTTTAGCTATACGTCTAATCAGATATATCTTTCTATTTAGATCTATCTATCTCTAGATATTTATCTACATCTTTATAATTAGATATCTATAAGATATATAATATCTCTATTTAGATAGCCTATCTGTTCTCTAGCCATCTATATCTTATCTATTTAACTAATCTATATTTAGATATCTATCTAGAATTAGATATCTGTGTATCTAGATACATATCTCTATACTACAAAATATTATAGAATTACAGAATATTAGAGGGCATTATGAAATATGACAATTTTACAGAATTACAGAATATGACAATTTTACAGTTAACAGAATTTTACAGGATATGACAGAATTGCAGGATATGACAGAATATTACAAAAATTACAGGATATAATCGAATATTACATAATTTTCCCGAGTTACCGAATATTATAGAATTACAGGATATTGCCGAATATTATGGAATTGCAGGATATTACCGAATATTACAAACTGACAGGATATTACCGAATATTACAGAATTTTACCGAGTTACCGAATATTATAGAATTACAGGATATTACCAAATATTATGGAATTGCAGAATTTCAAGATATTGCAGAATGACAGAATTTTACCGAGTTACCGAACATTGCAGAATCACAGGATATTATAGAATTACAGGATATTACCAAATGTTATGGAATTACAGAATTTCAGGATGTGATGGAACTTTCACCAATTTACCAGGAAATTACATAACTCTCTTCCCGTGGACTCCTGGGCACTCCCAGCCCCTAGCCTGAATTATAGATTACCAAATCGCGGAATATTGCCGAATGATAGAACATTCCAGGATATTCCAGGATATTCCAGTTTGACCGGGATATGGCATCAAATCGCAGAATGTTTCCATCTCCCGGTGGGCTCCTGGGCACCCCAGTCTCACCGTGACCCTCCCTCCTTCCAGAGTCTCGGCTTAGTGGACAAGAACAACAACCCGTTAAGTCACGCCATGTACAACATGACTTCCTTGCGGGAGCTGGGCGAGAACCAGCGGAAGCCCTGCCACATCAAAGTCCCCGAGGCCACGCTGCGCAAGATTGAGAACTACCTGAACCACGTAAGTCGGGCGGAGAGCAGCGGCCCATCATCCGCGGCGCCGCAGAGACCCAAAAACGATCACAGAGGGGATAGCGTTTCTGAAGTGAGTTTTGGCCCTGTTTTACGACATCTCCCCCCCCCTCCCCGGCTGTTAAGTGAGCCGCCGGGGTTGTGAAGTTCGTCCCAATGGTTCAGCAATTCCAGCTTGGGTGAGCTCGCGACGGCCATTAAGTGTGAAAAGCAGTCGTAAGGCCCTTTTTTCGGTGCCGTCGTAGCTGGAGTCACTAAACAAGACCATTGTAAGTCCGGGGCGACCTGAATGGTCTCTAAACGGACTGTTATAAGCCTGGGGCTGTTATAAGTCCTTGACTTACGGCCAGAATTGAGCCTAAAATTATCGCTGCTAAGTGAGACCGTTGTTAACCGAGCTGCACCCCATTTGATGACCTTTCTTGTCCCGGTCGTTACACACACACACAGTCACTAAACGAATCATCATAAGGATTACCTATATGTATCTACACACACACATACACACACATATCACCTGACGGGATGCCACAGTGGTAAAGGTGAAAAACGCTCCTGTCCCTTTTTTTCAGCGCTGTTGTAACTTTGAACGCTCACTAACCCAACTGTCGTAAGTTGAGGACTACCTATATATGTCTACACACACACACAGAGTCACTAAACGAATTGTCGTAAATCAAGGATTACCTATATGTATCTACGCACACTAAGTCCCTTTTTTCAGCGCTGTTGTAACTTTGCTCACTAAACCAACTGTCATACGTTGAGGACTACCTATATATGTCTACATACACAGACACACACACACACAAAACACCTGACTGGGGATGCCACAATGGTAAATAAGGGTGAAAAATGCTATTATAACTTCAAACGATCACTAAAGGAATTGTAAGTTGAGGACCGTGTGTGTAGAGTGTAGTGTGTGTGTGTGTACATATATTTGTAAAAAATACACTATTTTTAGAATAGTTGCCGATGTATGTGTGTATATGTATGTATGCATATGTGTATATACACACACACACACATACATCACCTGAATGGAGATGCTACACCGGTCGTAAAAGTGAAAAACAGTTTCCAGCCCCTTCTTACAAGGCCTTCTAACTTTGAACTGTCGCTAAACAAACACACATACACATACATTCACACACAAGTCACCCAGCTGTGGGGACGCTGCCACGGCTGCGAGGCGTTTTCAGCGCCGTTGTCCCTGTGAACGCTCACTAAACGCACCAACGTCGTAAGTCTAGCACCACCTAGCTATATCTACACGCACGCACGCAAGAGAGTGAGTCCCTGGATTATGGGGGGTGTGGCGACAGCCCTGAGGCGCGGTTGGCACTTTGAACGATCGCTAACTGAACGGTCGTTAAAAGTCGAGGACTAACCCGTCTCGGGGATGGAACAAGCCACCCCATTGGCCCTCTTTCCCGGCTGGCACATTGCGAGAGGATCCCCAACCCCCGCGAAATCCCTCTTGTCTGCTCTCCGCAGTATCCCGTCGACTCCCGGGAGTCCCGGCCGCGCCTGGCGGATGATGTGATGAACTTGAGCAAGGAGAGCAGCGGGGCCCTGAGCGACGCCATCACGGGGAAGACTTACCTCCCGTTGTCGGAGTCGGAAGAGTTGCGCCTTAGCCAGAACCTTCTGGCCCTCTGGAAACGGCGGGGCAACCTCTGGCCCGACAGCCCCTCGCTGCCCGTGGATTCCCACAAGGAGGCCATCCTCTCAGCCGTGGAGCAGCACCCGGTGGTGGTGGTCGCCGGCGACACGGGCTGCGGGAAGACCACCCGCATCCCGCAGCTGCTGCTGGAGCACTACATCCTGGAAGGGCGCGGAGCCCAGTGCAACGTGGTGGTGACACAGCCGCGTCGCATCAGCGCCATCTCGGTGGCCCAGCGGGTAGCCCAAGAGCTGGGCCCCAACCTGCGGCGCAATGTGGGCTACCAGGTGCGGCTGGAGAGCAAGCCGCCGGCCCGGGGCGGAGCCTTGCTCTTCTGCACCGTCGGCATCCTACTCCGGAAGCTGCAAGGCAACCCCCGGCTGGAAGGGGTCAGCCACGTGATCGTGGACGAGGTCCACGAGCGGGACGTCAACACCGACTTCCTGCTGATCCTGCTGAAGGGCATCCAAAAGCAGAACCGGCAACTGCGCCTAGTGCTGATGAGCGCCACAGGGGACAACCAGCGTTTCTCGGAGTACTTTGGCGACTGTCCGGTCGTCAAAGTGCCGGGCTTCATGTATCCGGTCAAGGAGTACTACCTGGAGGATATGATGGCGATGCTCGGCCGGCATCGGCATTACGAGATCAAGGTGGGCGGCGCGCGCGCGATCCGGGGAGGAAGCATGGGGAACAAGCGGCCAGCTGCGTGGAAAACGGGCAACCGAGAGGTCGGGATTGATAACGGATGGATAGATAGAAAGACAAACGGATAATAGACCAAATAGATAAGGAGAGAGAGATACAAAAAGAGAGAAAGATACATAGATACGGATGGGCGGATAGGGAGAACAATGGATAGATAACGGGTAGAGAAATCGAAATAAAGACAGACGGAGATAAATAGATATGGATGGAGGGATGGGTAGATAATGGATAAATAGGGATAGAGATCAAAATAAAGAGAAGATGGATGGATGGGTAGATAATGGATAAATAGATGAGAGAGAGATCAAAATAAAGACGGAGATAAATAGAGATGGATGGATGGGTAGATGGATAAATGGGGATAGAGAGATCAAAATAAAGAGATGGAGATATGGACGGATGGATGGGTAGATAATAGATAAGGATAGATCAAAATACAGATGGAGATAAATAGATATGGATGGATGGGTAGATAATGGATAAATAGGGATAGAGAGATCAGAATAAAGACAGACGGAGATAAATAGATATGGATGGATGGATAGGTTGGTGGGTAGGTAGATAATAGATAAATAGGGATAGATCGAAATAAAAAGTGCCGGGGAGACAAATAGAGGTGGATGGACGGAGGCTGGATAAACGGCTAGGGATAGATCAAAATAAAAGGCGGAGACAAACGGGACAAAACCCCCCTGTAGCCAGTGTCCCGCTTAGCAGCGGAAACTTCACTCGTGGTCGTATGTCTGAGGATTACTTGCCCCGTCTCTTTCTCTCTCTCTCTCTCTTCTCCTCCCTCCCCCCCCCAGCAATCAGACGACGAGTGTGTCCTGGATCTTGAACTGATCGCCGACTTGATCCTTCAGATCGATGCCCACGGAGAACCAGGTGGGTGGGAGTCCCTCTTGTCTTTCACCCCCCCCACACACACACACGTGCCGCTCAAGCTCGTTGGGTTGGTCGTAGAAGTGGATCCAACCTGGTTTTTGCAAAATGGAGGTGGGTGGGTGTTGGGGTGGCGGGGGTCATGTGAGAATCGCAAGGCTTGCTTTGGGGTTGAGGAATTAACCGATGGCGGTTAATTCAGCCCGGGGGGGTGTCTTCCGACTCGGCCCTTTAGTGACCGGGGGGGACTTCCAACTCCCAGAATCCCTCCGTCGGCCATTTTGATGAACCTGCAGGATCCAGACCCTCAGGGGCCTTCCAAGTTGGCCATTTTGATGAACCTGCGGGCTCGGATCCAGACTCTCAGGGGTCTTCCGACTCGGCCCATTTGTGACCGGTGGGACTTCAACTCCCAGAATCCCTCAATCGGCCATTTTGATGAAACTGCAGGCTCGGATCCAGACTCTCAGGGGTCATCCAAATTGGCCCCTTTATGACTGGTGGACTTCAACTCCCAGAATTCCTCAGTTGGCCATTTTGATGAAACTGCGGGCTCCGATCCAGACCCTCTGGGGTCTTCCAACTCGGTCCTTTAGTGACCGGTGGGACTTCAACTCCCAGAATCCCTCAATCGGCCATTTTGATGAACCTCCGGGGTCGGATCCAGAACCACGCTGGCTGAGGAATTCTGGGAGTTGAAGTCCAGAAGATCCTGGTGAGTGCAATCTGGGAATCCCATTGCTTTGCCTTATTTGGGGGGGAGGCTTCCCTCTCCCCGGCAAGAAGCGGGGATTGTGCAGGAGGGCCGAATCAAGAGGACTGTGAAGGACACACACACAGATACAAGACACATAGGTAAATTGAAATAGATAGATAGATAGATAGATAGATAGATAGATAGATAGATACATAGATACATAGATACATAGATACATAGATACATAGATAGACGAGAAAGATAGACGAGAAAGAGATAGATAGATAGATAGATGATAGATAGATAGATAGATAGATACATAGATACATAGATACATAGATACATAGATACATAGATACATAGATAATGATATAGAGGTGATTAGATGGATAGAAAGAGATAGAGATGATAGATAGATATAGATCAATAGAGACATATAGATAGATAGATGATAAAGAGATGATAGATAATGATATAGAGATGATGGATATAGATATAGATCAATAGAGACAGATACATGGATGATAGACGAGAAAGATATAGAGATGATAGATAATGATAGAGATGATAGATGGATAGAAAGAGATATAGAGATGATAGGGAGAGAGAGAGAGAGCTAATGATATAGAGATGATTAGATGGATAGAGATATAGATGATAGATAGATATAGATCAATAGAGACATATAGATATATAGATAGATGATAGAGAGATGATAATGATATAGAGATGATGGATATAGATAGATATAGATCAATAGATAGAGACATATAGATACATAGATGATAGACGAGAAAGATATAGAGATGATACATAATGATAGAGATGATAGATTGATAGAAAGAGATATAGAGATGATAGGGAGAGAGAGAGAGAGCTAATGATATAGAGATGATTAGATGGATAGAGATATAGATGATAGATAGATATAGATCAATAGAGGCATATAGATATATAGATAGATGATAAAGAGAGATGATAATGATATAGAGATGATGGATATAGATAGATATAGATCAATATAGAGACATATAGATACATAGATGATAGACGAGAAAGATATAGAGATGATACATAATGATAGAGATGATAGATGGATAGAAAGATATAGAGATGATAGATAGATAGGTAGAGAGAGAGAGAGAGAGACCAATAGAGACATAGATATAGATGGAGGGATGGATGATAGTCAAGACACACAGATAGATGATGGATAGATAATGATAGATAGGTAGGTAGATCGATGATAGTCAAGAGATAGATAAAGATAGATGATAGGTTAGATGGAAAGATATAGAGATGATAGATTGATAGACGATAGACGAGAGGATAGAAAAATATAGAGATGATGGATGATAGTCAAGAGATAGATTAGATATTGATAAGAGATAGATGATAGATGAGATGGATAGAAAGAGAGATGATAGATGATAGACATAAGAGAGAGAGTTGATAGATTAGATGGATAGAGAGATGATGGATAGACAGAAGAGATGGATAGAGAGAGGCATGATAGATTAGATGGAGAGAGAGAGAGAGAGAGAGACTAGCAATCAAGGAGAATATCGGGTTGAAATGAAGGGTCCTTTCGGCTGCCCTCTTTTCCTTCCTCCCTCTTTTCCTTCCTTCCTTCCTGCCTCCCTCCCCTCTTTTTTTCCCCTTACTCCTTCCCTCCCTCCCTCCCTCTTTGGGGCAGCCCCTCAAAGACACGAAGACGTCTTATCCTGTCCTGTCTCCCCACCCACCCCCCAAAAAATCCCACTTTTAGGAAACAGGACGTCCCCTTTTTTTTCCACACACACACACACACACACACACACACACACACCATCTCTCCTCTCCTTCCAGGCGGCATCCTCTGTTTCCTTCCCGGCTGGCAAGAGATCAAAGGGGTCCAGCAGCGGCTTTTGGAAATCCTCGGCTCCCACAACAGCCGCTACCTTATCTTACCAGGTGAAGCTCAGTTGCCCTCCGCGGCTATCGGCCCGGTGGGAACCATTCGGCCGTTGTCCGGAAAACGGGCGGTTTTTTCCGGACACCTGTCCAGAGACGGCGGGGTGGGAGGCAGGGAGGGAGGGGGGGGGAAACACGAGGAACCTCAAGCTGAGGGTTCGAATAATAATAATAATAAAAGTTGGATCTCAGAGGTCATCTAGTCCAACCCCCGGCTCAGGCAGGAAGCCCTAGACCGCTTCAGACAAGTGGCTGGCCAGTCTCTTCCGAAAAACGTCCAGCGTTGGGAGCATTCGCCGCGTCCGGAGGCAGGTGGTTCCACTGGTTTAATCGACCTTCCTCTTCCTCCTCTTCCCCCTCCTTCCCCCCACCCCACCGACCACCCCCACCCCCGTTTAGTCCATTCCAACATCCCCATGATGGACCAACAGAGCATCTTCCCCCGGCCCCCCGCCGGGGTGCGGAAAATCGTCCTGGCCACCAACATTGCCGAGACCTCCATCACCATCAACGACATCGTCCACGTGGTGGACAGCGGGACCCATAAGGAGGAGCGCTACGATCTGAAGACCAAGGTTTGGGCCTCCAAGGACCGGGGTTAAAGCGGGGGAGGGGGGGACGCTTCCCGGCTCTTTTCGGAGAGCCCCGGGGTGGGGAGGCGAGGACAGACGAGCCTTCCTCTCTCCCCCCCTCCCTCTGCTCTGTGATTAAGTCAGTGGGTGCCGGTGGGAGACCAACCGCGGGTCCTGGTGGTGGTGGGGGGGTCCCGCCGTGCTTTCTGTTCTTACGGCTTGCTTCCTCCTACTCGGGGTGCTGTCTCCGGCTAGGGTTAGGCTTAGGTTTAAGGCGAGGGTTAAGAGTTAAGGACTGGAGTTAGGGTTAGATTTCCGGTTACGGGTCGAGGCTAAGGTTAACATTAGGGCTGGAGTTAAACCAGGTTTAGGTTTAAGGTTAGGGTTAGGTTTCAGGTTAGAGTTAGGACTAGAGTTAGGGTTAGGGTTAAGACTAGGCTTAGGTTTAAGTTAGGGTTAGAGTTAGGACTAAGGTTAGGGTTAGGTTTAAGGTTAGAGTTAGGACTAGAGTTAGGATTAGTTTTAGGGTTAGAGTTAGGATTAGGGTTTAGGACTAGGCTTAGTGTCAGGTTTCAGGTTAAGGTTAAGAGAGTTAGGACTAGGGTTAGGGTTAGGGTTAAGACTAGGCTTAGATTTAAGTTACGGTTAGAGTTAGGGCTAAGGTTAGGGTTAGGTTTAAGGTTAGGGTTAGGACTAGAGTTAGGATTAGTTTTAGGGTTAGAGTTAGGATTAGGGTTAGGGTTTAGGACTAGGCTTAGTGTCAGGTTAAGGATAAGATTAGAGTTAGGACTAGAGTTAAGGTTAGGGTTAAGACTAGGCTTAGGTTTAAGTTAGGGTTAGAGTTAGGGCTAAGGGTAGGGTTAGGTTTAAGGTTAGGGTTAGGACTAGAGTTAGGATTAGTTTTAGGGTTAGAGTTAGGGTTAGGGTTTAGGACGGCTTAGTGTCAGGTTTCAGGTTAAGGTTAAGATTAGAGTTAGGGTTAGGGTTAAGACGGCTTAGGTTTAAGTTAGGGTTAGAGTTAGGACTAAGGTTAGAGTTAGGACTACAGTTAGGATTAGTTTTAGGGTTAGAGTTAGGATTAGGATTAGGGTTTAGGACTAGGCTTAGTGTTAGGTTTCAGGTTAAGGTTAAGATTAGAGTTAAGACTAGGGTTAGGGTTAGAATTCGGACTAGGCTTAGGGATAGAGTTAAGACTAGGCTTAGGTTTAAGTTAGGGTTAGGGTTAGTTGAGACTAGGGTTAGGGTTAAGGACAGAGATAAGACAGGTTAGGTTAAAGGTTAGGGTTAGGATTAGAGTTAAAACGGGTTAGGCTTAGGGATAGAGTTAAGACTAGGGTTAGGTTTAAGGGTAGGGTTAAGGTTAAGATTAGAGTTAAGATTAGGTTTAGGGATAGAGATAAGACTAGGGCTAGGTTTAACATTAGATTCAAGACGGGTTAGGAATAGGGTTAGGGATAGAGTTAAGATGGCTTAGGTTTAAGGTTAGGCTTAGGTTTAAGGCTAGGGTTAGGGTTAAGATTAGAGTTAAGACTAGGGTTAGGTTTAAGGCTACGGTTAGGGTTAAGATTAGAGTTAAGACTAGGGTTAGGTTTAAGGCTAGGGTTAGGGTTAAGATTAGAGTTAAGACTAGGGTTAGGTTTAAGGTTAGGGTTAAGACTAGGATTAGGGATAGAGTTAAGACGGGTTAGGTTTAAGGTTAGGGTTAAGGCTAGGGTTAGGGTTAAGACTAGGATTAGGGATAGAGTTAAGACTAGGGTTAGGGATAGAGTTAAGATTAGGCTTAGGTTTAAGGTTAGAGTTGGGGTTAAGATTAGACTTAAGACTAGGGTTAGGGTTAAGGTTAGGGTTAGGGTTAAGAGTAGGATGAGGGATAGAGTTAAGACGGGTTAGGGTTAAGGCTAGGGTTAGGGTTAAGACTAGGATTAGGGATAGAGTTAAGACTAGGATTAGATTTAGGGTTTGGGTTAGAGTTATGAATTAGGGCTGAGGCTAGGACTAAGGTTAGGTTCAAGGTTCGAATTAGGACTAGGGCTTCGGTTAAGGCTAGGCATTAGGACTGGGGCTAAGGTTAGGTTTAAGTTTAGGATTAGGGTTAATGCTATGGCTAGGGTTAGTTTGAAGGGTTACGCATAAGACACGGGTGAGGACTAGGGTTCGGTTTAAGCTTAGGTTTAGGCTTATGCATAAGATTAGGTTTAGGGCTAGCATTCAAGTTTTAAGGTCCAAAGGCTGCTTGAGTGACTGAAGCCAACCCAGCAAAGAAACGCTCCATCCGAATCAAGCTGGAAGGGGACCCGGGAGGTCCTCCAGTCCAACCCCCTGCTGAAGTAGGAGACAAACAGAGATCCAGTCTCTTCCTTAAAAAAAAAACAAAAAAAACCCCTCCAACGACGTAGCGCCCACGACGTTGGGTGGCAAGCGGTTCCCCCGCCCGGCTCCTCGTCCTCACCGTTGACTCGCTCCTCCCCTCCATTCGTTTACCGACCGTCTTCCCCTTTTCGCCCAGGTTTCGTGCTTGGAGACCGTCTGGGTGTCCAAGTCGAACGTCATCCAGCGACGAGGACGGGCCGGACGCTGCCAGTCGGGCTTCGCCTACCACCTCTTCCCCCGCAGCCGCCTGGACCGCATGCCCACCTACCAAGTGCCCGAGATCCTACGGACGCCGCTGGAGAACCTGGTGGTGCAAACCAAGATCCACCAGCCGGAGAAGACGGTTAGCTTCGGCCGAGACCCCGGGACGTGTGAATGGCACAGGAGGAGGGGTGGGGATGGTGGGGTTCCTGATATTTTTAACAGTCACTTCATGCCAGGCCTACTTTACCGGCGTCTGCTCGAGTACGAAAGCCGTACGGAATTACAGACGGGCGGAGTTGGGTGGGACCTTGCAGGTCATCTAGTCTGACCCCTCCCCCTGCTCGAGTAGGAGACCCTTACGGACTCGTGGAATGACAAGTCAGAAGAGACCTTGGAGGTCATCTAGTCCAACCCCCTGCTCAAGCAGGAGACTCTTACAGAATCATATTGGTAGGGATCTTGGAGGTGATCTAGTCCAACCCCCTGCTCGAGGAGACCCTTACAGAATCCTAGAATAACAGAGTTGGAAGGGATCATGTAGGTCATCTAGTCCAACCCCCTGCTCAAGTAGGAGATCTTACAGAATCATATTGGAAGGGATCTTGGAGGTCATCTAGTCCAACCGCTAGCTCAAGCAGGAGATCCTTACAGAATGATGGAATAACAGAATTGGAAGGGACTTTGGAGATCATCTAGTCCAACCCCCTGCTCAAGCAGGGGACCCTTATAGTATCATGGGATGACCTCCAGCGGAGGCTGCCCCATCCCTGGAGGCTTTTCAGAAGAGACCGGACAGCCGCTCGTCTGAAATAGGTCTCCTGCTTCAGCAGAGGGTTGGACTGGATGAACTCCGAGGTCCTTTCCACCTGTTGTCATTCCGTGATTCTGTAAGGGTCCCCTGCCTGAGCAGAAGGTGGTTGGACTAAATGACCTCCAAGTTCCCTCCCACCTCTCTCCTTCTGTGATTTGGTAAGGATCCCCCGCTTGAGTTGGGAGGGGTGGGGGGTTGGACTAGAAAACCTCCGAGGTCCCTTCCGGCTCTACTCCAACTGGAATTGAACTGCCCCTGGTTTTGGCTTGCAGGCCGTCGAGTTCCTCTCCAAAGCCCTGGACAGCCCCGACATCAAAGCGGTGGACGAGGCCGTCATCCTGCTGCAGGAGATTGGTGAGTTCCGGGTGAAAACGGCCGACGGGCGACTGTTCTCCTTCCACCTCTCGGTTCGCTCATACTGAATCCCCTTTCCAGGCGTGCTGGACCACCGAGAGGCGTTGACTACGCTGGGCAAGCGCCTGGCCCAGATCTCCACCGACCCCCGGCTGGCCAAGGCCATCGTACTGGCATCCATATACCGCTGCATCCAGCCGCTCCTCCTCATCGTCTCCTGCCTCACCCGAGACCCCTTCAGCAGCAGCCTGCAGAACCGTACGGAGGTGGATAAGGTGAGGAGCCCACCGCGTTCTCGTCTCGGGTGAGGCCGGCGACCAAAACCTACGTGTGTCTCCTCTGCCACCCTGGATTTGGACTACAACAGGGGTCCGCAATCCGTGAGCCATGACCCACTACTGGCCACCAGGTCGAGCGCATGGTTGGCTGATGTGCCCACGTGCGCAACGGGCGTGTTCCGCTCGTGTTCGCCGCTTCACTCGCGCGAGTGTCGCCACAAGGATGTGAGACATTTGTGGCCCCACTCGTTTGAGCGTCGGCGTTCGCAGCCCCGCTTCCACGAGCAGCACAGATTATGGTCCCACTCGCGGGACCGTGGTGGATGTTTGGGACCCGATTTGCGTGAGCGTCATAGCTGTTCATTGTCCCATTTACGCAAGAGTCACCGTATCACGGAGGTTTGTGGCCCCATTTACGCGAACGTTGTGGATGTTCCGACTCTCGCGAGCGTCGCTGCGTCATGGGCGTTCGCAATCCTACTCGTACGAGCTTCGCCACGACCTTCATGGGTGTTTGAGCCTCCACTAGCACGAGCTTTGTGGGTGTTCACGGCCCCACTCATGAGAGTGTTTCCATGAGTGTCTGGTGCGTTTGTGTCCCCACTCGTGTGAGCGTCACCACTAGCATCACAGATGTTTCTGGCCCCACTCCGTGACTGTCGGTGTTTGTGTCCACATTTCTGCGAGCGTTGTAGGTGTTCACGGCCCCTTGCACGAGCCTCGCCGCGAGTGTCATGGGCGTTCATGGCCCCATTCATATGAGCATCGCCACAACCGTCGTGGTTGTGGCCCCACTAGATCAAGTTGCAGGTGCTCGGCCCACTCTTACGAGCGTTGCCACAGATTTCAAGGCATTCGCAGCCTACTCGTGCGAGCGTAGCCATGACCGTCATGGGCTTTCCCGGGCCCATGCACACAGGCATTCTGAGCATTCAGGGCCTCACGTGTGTGCTCTTATCACCCTGAGCGTTGGAGGCACTCACTGCCCACTCGTGCGAGCAACGGGTGTTCGTGCACACAAAACATCCTTTCTTCCCCCGCTCCAGGCTGTCAGTCCCAAAAGGTTGGACTAGAAGACCTCCAAGGTCCCTTTGGTTATTCTTCCGACGGTTTCCCCCTTAGGCCAAGGCCATCCTGAGTCGAGAGAGCGGCAGCGATCACCTGGCGTTCGTGCGGGCTGTGGCGGGCTGGGAAGACATCCTACGACGCAGAGATAGCCGCGCGCGCGATGATTACCTGCAGGATTACTCGCTCTACGCCCCGAGTTTGCGCTTTATCAACGGTGAGCAGGACGATCCTCGGAGGGCAGTCACCGCCCCTCTTGTCTTTCCTCCTTTTTCCCCCCGTTTTATAAGCTTCCCTTTGTATCAGTTTAAATTCATTTTTAATAACAACGATATAACCACGTTAACTAATGAATGTCTCATTTATTCATTGTTTCCCCCAGTCCGTTGTAATCTACCAAAAGTCCCTTTCCTTAAGGTGGGAGGCTGTATAAATTTCATTAATTAAATACAGCGGATCCTCAATTATCTTGGGAAAAAGAGAAAGAGGCCATTCTTAAGGAGGCGGGCAAAAGTGACTCATGACAAATCCTCGCCCTTACGACCGTCGTGTCATTAAAACCTGGCTAGAGCTAGTCCTCGTCTTCATGACCAAAATTGAGCCACACGTTTCCGCTGCTAAGCGAGACAGTTGTTCATGGGGGTTTGCCCCATTTTACGACCTTTCTTGCCACCGTTGTGGTTATAATAGTACCGTGGTTGCTAAATTTAATCCGGCTTGCCCCGTTGACTTTGCTCGTCAGAAAGTCGCCCAACGAGGATCACACGTCCCCTGGGACACTGCAACCGTCGTAAATATGAGTCGGTTGCCAAGCATCTGAATTTTAACCACACGAACCCGGGACACTGTGATTGTCATAACTATGAGTCAGTTTCCAAGTGTCTGGAATTTTGATCACGGGACCCCGGGATGCTGCGAACCGTTGTAAATACGAGTCGGTTGCCAAGCATCTGGACTTTGATTGCGGGGCCCCGGGACGCGGTGACCGTCATCGCTACGAGTCAGTTGCCGAGTGTCTGAATTTTGATCGCGGGACCCTGGGATGCTGCGAACCATTGTAAATACGAGTCGGTTGCCAAGGGTCTGGATTTTAATGGCGGGATCCCCGGGCACGCTACCACGCTCGTCGGTATGAAAAAAAACAGTCCGAAGTCTAACTTTGAAGGGTCACTAAACAAACGGTGGTAATCCGAGGACTTCCCCTGTCTTTGGCCACCAGCCTGCGTTGACGATATGCTCACTGGGGAATTCTGGGAGTTGAAGTCCTGTCTCTGTCTCTCTGTCTCTCTCTCTGTCTCTCTCTCTCTCTCTCTCTCTCTCTCTCTCTTTCTCTCTCTCCCTCCCTCCGCAGGCCTGGTGAAGCAGTTTTCCGAAAACCTCTACGAAGCCTACCTGGTCCCAACGCCGTCGGATTGCCTCTTGCCGTCGTCGGTGTGCAACCAGTACAGTGAGGAGGAGGAACTGGTGAAGGGGGTCCTGATGGCCGGGCTGTACCCCAACCTCATCCAGGTGTGTGTGTGTGTGTTTGTTATTTGTCTGTTCTAGTGGTTTGCCCTATGAGTAAGGGATTCCCGGTTGCGAATGCTCCCTGTCGCTTCTCGTCCTTACCTCTCCGTGCCAGAGACTCCGGCACCTGGATTTGGACCTCAGTGGGAGATGCTCCATCTAACCGGGTGCCTTAGGAGGTTGATAATCATCATCATAATTATATTATAACGATAATAGAAAGTTGGACGGGACCTTGGAGGTCTTCTAGTCCAGCCCCCTGCTCAAGCAGGAGACCCTCTGCCACGTCGAGCAAGCGGCTGTCCCTTTTCTCTTCTTAAAAACCTCCGGTGATGGCGCACCTACAACTTCCGGTGGCCAGCGGTTCCACTGGTTAATTGTCCTCACTGTCAGGAAGTTTCTCCTTAATTCCAGGTGGATTTCCTTCCTTCCTTCCTTCCTTCCTTCCTTCCTTCAATCTATCCATCCATCCCTTCTTCCATCCTTCCTACCTCTTCCTTCCTTCCTTCCTACCATCCACCCCTTCTTCCATCCTTCCTATCCCTTTTTCCTTCCTTTCTCGTTTCCTTCTCCCTGTCTTCCCTCCCTCCCTCCCTCCCTTGTATCCATCCATCCCACTCTCTTTTCTCCTGCCTTCCTGCCTTATAGGACTGGAAGGGACCTTGCAGGTCTTCTAGTCCAGCCCCCTGCTCAAGCAGGAGACCCTATAGCATATCAGACAAGTGACTGTCCAGTCTCTTCTTAGAAAACCCCCAGTGGTGAAGTGCCCACAATTCCCTGGGACAAGCCGTTTCTTTCACTGGTTAATTGTCCTCGCTGTCAGGAAATGTCTCCGTAACTCCAGGTTTGCCTCTCTCCTTGATTAGTTCCCATGGAGGGCAGCTGTCAGTCTCCTATTATTGAACCGCCGTCAGTATACGTCCTTTTTTTAATCTCGCAGGTCCGGCAAGGGAAAGTGACCAGACAGGGCAAGTTCAAACCGAACAGCTATACGTACCGGACCAAAGCGGGGACCGTCCTTTTGCACAAATCCACCATCAACAGGTAAGAGAGCCGGTCCCTCCTGGGGCGCCAATCTGTTAGCCGAACAGCCCCGAGCCGGCGCGTGCAATATCCCCCTCGCTCTCTCCTCCGCAGGGAGTCCTCCAAGCTGTACAGCCGTTGGCTGACCTACTTCATGGCGGTCAAGTCCAACGGGGGCGTCTTCGTGCGCGACTCCTCGCAAGTACATCCGCTGGCGGTGCTGCTGATGACCGATACGGATGTCTACGTGCGAGGTGAGTAATCTGGATCCCTGTCTCTCGGCTCATTTCCCGCGCTGTCGCCTAGAACAGAGCGTCCTGACCTTTGGGGGTTTTGTGGCCCAGAGCACATGGGGGACAGGGGTTAAGAAGGGATTGTTTTGTGGAGAGGGAGGTTGAGCACATGTGCTCACACGTGCACGAACACACATTGCTCACGTGAGCGAGGCCATGAACGCTGGCAGTGATGCTCAGGAAAACAAGGCCACAAAAATCCGCCACACTAACGATGCTCATGAAAATGGAGCAACAAACGCCCACGATGCTCACGTCAACGCTTCGGCAAGCGGGACTGCGCGTGCACGGGCATACGTCCACATCGGTGAGCCTTTCACACACCCGTTGGCCCATATTTTGGGAACCTATGGCCTCACCCTCCCCTCTCTCCCCCCCCCCAAAGAATGTTTTAATCCCTCCCTCTTGCTGAGCTTCCTCGGTCTTTCCTACCTACTGGTACTCCTCCACTTACACCAGTTTGCTTACTGACTGAAGTTGCAAACGGGACTGAAAAAAGGGGTTTCTGACCATTTTTCACCCTCGCAACCGTTGCCTCAGCCCCCCCCCCTTGGTCACGAGATCAAAATTTAGACGCTTTTGCAAGTGGCTAATATTTACGATGGTCGCAGTGTCCTGGGGTCACGTGATCCCCTTTTGGGACCTTCATTTTAACAACCATTTGACTCACTTCACCACAGGGATGTGCTTAAGAACTGCCAAGAAAGGTTGTAGAACGGGGCATAACTCACTGCCCACGTCAGTTTTGCCCAGTTTTTACAATCACTGCATTTGTCAACGTAGTAACACGGTGGTTAGGCGAACCCCGTTGACATTGCTTGTCAGAAGGTCGCAAAAAGGGATCACAGGATCCCAGCACACTGCAACCGTCATAAATACGAGTCGGTTGCCAAGCATTTGTGAGTTTTAATCACATAATCCTGGGACATTCCGACCGTCATCAATGCGAGTCGATGGCCAAGCGTCTGAAGTTTGATTACGTCATCCTAGGACACTGCAGCTGTCATAAATACAAAGTCAGCAACCCATAAATACGAGTCAGCAACAAGTGTCTGAATTTTGATCCCGTGACCCCAGGACGCTGCGACCGTCATAAATACGAGTCGGTTGCCAAGCATCTGAATTTCGATCCCAGGATACTGTGACCGTCATAAATATGAGTCGGTTGCCAAGCGTCTGAATTTTGATCCTGGGATACTGCGACCGTCATAAATAGGAGTCGGTTGCCAAGCATCTGAATTTTGATCCCAGGATACTGTGACCGTCATAAATACGAGTCAGTTGCCAAGCGTCTGAATTTTGGTCCCGTGATCTCAGGACACTGACCGTCATAAATATGAGTCGGTTGCCAAGCATCCGAATTTTGATCCTAGGATACTGTAACCGTCATAAATACGAGTCGGTTGCCAAGCGTCTGAATTTTGATCCCAGGACACTGCGAGTGTCATAAATACAAGTCGGTTGCCAACTGTCTGAAGTTTGTTCACGTGATCCTGGACATGCTGCATCGGTTGCAAGTATGAAAAACGGTCCTAAATCTCTTTTTCCGGTGCCGTTCTGACTTGGAACGGTCGCTAAAGCAACTGTCGTAAGTCGAGGACTAAGTACGATACATTTTTTTTAACCAAAAAAAAAATCAATTAACATCTAAGAATTCTCCTCAAGAAGCGCCGCTTCACCTCACTTTGTTCTTTGTTCCCAAGATGACGGGTGGCGTGCCACCATTTCCTTGGTCGACAGTGACCTGTTGGTGCTGGAAGGCGACTCGTACACCATACGGCTCCTCCGCGACTTCCGGGTGGCGCTCTCCCGGATGGTGGAGACCTGCCTCTGTTACGAGATGGCGGCCATTCCCGGGGACCTCCACCACCAACACAGCCAGCTCTTGGACATCCTGGTGGAGCTGCTGAAAGGCCCTTCGGCCAACTTTGGCGCCTAGGATTCTGGACCTGGGGGACTTGTAATTTGTACAAAGATGTTGAGATATGTTTATTTAAATAAAGTTCTATTTATCCCTTGTGACGCCGCTCTCATCCCAGAAGGTTCCCGGGGCTCGGCTCGCCGGTGGTTGGCGCCATCTCACTACAGTCGGAGAGACAGCGCCCCCCTCCCCCCCGGTGTCTTCCTGCAAGCCGGTTGCACGCCCAGAGATCTCCAAGGACTGTGTGACAGATGCCGGTTGCACGTCCGGAGACCTCCGAGGACTTTGCGGTGAACGATCCTGGTTTGCCCCTGTGTGTGCACTCGCCGCGCCGACCTCGCGTCCGAGGATGATTTTGGTCCGCTCGTTTGAGAACGGACAGCTGGCAGCACCCTCAACGCACTTGAGATGGCGAGGCGAGCTGAACGTCGGGATTCAAGAACGAGGGGGATCGCTCCTCCTCACCCCCCACCCCCCACATTGTCAGAGGTTAGGGTAACGGCAGCGTTCGGAAGACGTTCACGCTCCTGTTTGATTCAGAGAGGGGCGGATGCTTTGTATTTTGTTCCCCGAACTCCTTGTCCTAATGAGGAAGCCTCGGCTCGTGCCAAGATTGCGCAAGCAGGAGGAACTCGGAGGCGTCGCTGCGCCTGGAGTCATAACTAGGTTTGTGGAACTGGTTATGTTTCCCCAGGAGCAGAGTTTCAGTTCAGTGCCCTGGAAACCCTCTCCTCCAAAAATAAGGGTGCGAGGTTACTTTGCATTCTCGCGAGCCTGTTATCCCTGGTTCTCGCGGATCCTCTTGCATGCCCGATCCTCGGCTTCCTTTCCTCGAGTCCGCTAGGCCTCACATCCAGGGTGCACGGCGCCCCGTATCTTCCCGGGGTGGCCCCTCCACTACACGGCAGATTTGTGACATCAGAAACGTGGCTGTGGATTGAAGGCAGAAAGAGGCACTTGATCTCTCGCCGCTCTTCAGAAACAGCCTCGTTCTCTCGTCCACAACGAGACTGGCTTCCCTGTTACTCTAGATGCCGCCGTCCCGGCTCGGGCGCCTAACCATGATTTCCATGCAAATCTGGTGGAGAGGGATCTCCCGGCACCTCTGCCCCCCCTTCTCCAGAAACGGAGTGCCCTGCCTTGCACCCCTGACTTCGGACTGGAATCGGCAGCCGTTTCAGGAGGAGCAGCGGTCTGCCGTTGGAACCGGGACTCCATTTTGAGCCCCAAGGGCTGCTGGGAATATCCTAAAAACCGTACCTGTGACTCTTGATGCTCGGATAGGCCAGTGCTTTGTTACTTGTCCTGCACCCTTTTTACAACCTAGATTAAAGCTAATAAATGGGGAGTAAAAAAAAATCACCTGCTGGCTCGGCTCTTGTGTTGGATGCGTTTGTCTCCGTGTGCGTGTGTGTGTCTGTGTGTGTTTTCTCTAACAAACGAGATGCCCGTCTTTTTGTTTTATTTTTTCCCAGCCTCAAATTGATGGCATGGAGAAGATGCAAAGCGACTTGAGGTTTTAGGATTCTTCCCGAGAAACAGTCCCCGATTTACGACGTACGGTTTACGACCTCAAATGGAGACCACAGTTTCCATCGCAAGCGGGAAGTTGAGTCAGGGCGATGCTTCAGCAAATCGCTGCCCGCCATTAAGCCAGTCAATGTAGTCGTTCAGTGCATCCAGATAATTTTAGCCCAAAATTCACACAAAAGGTCGCAACTTGGGATCGCGTGACCACAGGGGCTGCGGTTTTTCCTGAAATGCCAGCCGGTTGCCTGGTGCCCAAATTGTGATCGTTGAAGGGGTTGTACGATGGTCTTGTAGACAGGCGCTGTGAGTCGTAAATCAAGGAGTACCTGTATTATGTTACGCTGGATTGGAATAGTAGGTTAAGAATTTCTAATTTCCCCGCTTTGAACAATTAGCTTTGTGCGGTTTTTGCGACAAGTTTGCTTTGACAAGTGGGAAAAGCATCAACTCTCACAAATGCACGGTCGTCAATTTTGGTTATTAAGTGAAACATTCCATTTTACGACCTTTCTTGCAGTGACTGACTGCAATTCTCAAGTTAGTTGCCAAGCGTCTGAATTTTGGTCATGTGACCCCGAGACGCTGTGACCGTCATAAATGCGAGTCGGTTGCCGAGCGTCTGAATTCTGATTACATGATCCTGGGACGCTGTGACCGTCATTAAATGCCAGTCGGTTGCCCAGCGTCTGAATTTTAATCATGTGACCCGCCTCCCCGGGAGGCTACAAAGGCCATAACTGAAAAACAGTCCCAAGTCCCATTTTTCACGTCCGCCGTAACTTTGACCGGTCACTAAACGAACAGTCGTAAGTCGAGGCCTATCTTTAGCTGGAAGACATTTTATGGAATCTAAATTTTTAAATGAAGGTTGAGGTTCACGCCAGGGTTCAGATTCGGGCGAACAAAGTCACGAGGGCGCTCCGAACAGAAAACCCACAAAGGCACGCACACCGGCCACTGATTGTCGTCGTCGTGACGGCCGTGGTGAGCTCCGAGTTCCGCCTCCTTCAGTGTGAACGATGTACGTTAGATTTCAGACGTTCGGCTGCAGTCCGGACTTGGGCCTGCTATGACTCATGGACTGTGTCAGTTTGAATTCCCGCGAAATTTGCATTTTAATTTCCCGAGCTCTTAAGTAGATTCTCTCCTCGATCCGGGATCGAGCCGCGAAAGAAATACAATTATTCTCGTTTAATTTCATCGGCCTGGATTGGATTTTGGGTTTTTTTTAATCGGGGCACCGATTTGATCGTATTCGTCCCATCTTTTATTATGGATAGTTCTCGACGACCGCCACCAAAGCCCAAATGGCCATTTTAAAGCGAGACTGTCGGGAAGTGAATCTTTCGCCCGACTGGAGGGCCTTTCCCGCCACCGTCCTTAAGTGCATCGCAGCAGTTGGACGGCGGTGAAGTGAACCCGGTTTCCCCATTGAGTTTGCTTGTCAGAAAGGAATCAAGTCTCTCTCTCTCTCACACACACACACACCCACAACACACTAGGACACTGTGACCGTCATAAATATGAGCCTGAATTTTGAATTGGGGAAACCCGTGCGGTAAGGCTGCTCCAACGGTGGTCAATGTGAAAAGAGGGCAAGGTGTCCCATTTTTTGGCCCCGTTGCCAATTTGCAACGGTCGCTAAATGAACACCTGTAAGCCGGGGGTTCTATGTGCGTAAGGCAAGAGGTGGAAATTAGAATTTGGGGGTGGGGGAGGGAGGCTGAGAAAACGGCTACATTGTGATAAAGAGACTTGCCGGGTGATATATTTTAGGCCCGTTTCCCCCGTTTCGACAGAACGACAACCACACCCGGCAGCGAAGGGACAAATTCCCAGGGTGCGCTAGCGGAAGTGGGCCAGTCTCCTTTAACGCCGCCATTCATCTCTCTCTTTTTTCTTTCCTTTTTTTCCCAAGTCTTTCCCCCATACCTATCAACGGTGCTTTTTTTGTAAAAGAAAAAGGTGCCGGAACTCACACATGTCATACCACCCGCCTTGTCTACCCTACAAGGTTCCATCCCAAAAAGGTGCCGGAACTCCGTTCTCAGCGTTCTACGAGAAAAAAAGCCCTGCCTATCAACGAATATCCCGTAATATTTTTTTATCACGTATTAACAGACGTTCTTTTTTTATATTCTCCTCTATCCGACCCCTCTTAATAAAATAAGATACGTACACATAAATTTTGGGGTGGCTCGTCCGTTTCCTTTTTCACTTTCTCCCGCTTTATCCTCTTTCTTCCCTCTTCTCCTCCTCCGACCTTCCTACTTCCTTCCCCCCTTTCTCTACTGTCTTCCCGGTCATTCCTCTTCGGATACAATTCAGGGGTCATGTCCAAGCAACTCCTCGCCCTAGAAGAGGTTCAATATCTCTCTTAGATATATAACAAGATTAATTTTCTATTCCGTTAATACTTTTATTAATCTGACCTTCTCGGGATATACTTCTCTACGGATGCTGTGTTCTCCTCCTGTTT
>NW_028148296.1:12500-27269 GCF_947247035.1 Vipera ursinii | reverse complement strand
CCCTGAGGACATAGGCAAAACTACAAGTGGCCTCAATGACTCTCTAAAAAGGATGCAAATGACCGGCTGTCTGCAAGGAGTATAAATCCTTCCATTCCCCCACCATCCAGTCAAAGCTGAAGAAGCTTCTTGGAGGAGAAGCGAATATCTTCAAAGAAAAACAAGAAAGTCCAGTTGCCTCCTGAAAAAGCACCCTTGGGCCTAACAGTAGTCTTTGACTAACAATAGTTCATTTGTTCACTATTTAAAGTTACAACGGGACTGAAAAATGTGACTTAGGAGGTCTCAACTTATGACTTATTACTTAATGACAGGTCAAATTTCCTACAGATCTACCTAAGGGATACTTGTGATAAGGATTTGACATTCCTATGGCTGCCCTTCCCCCCCAGTGATCATTTGACTGCACCTTGGGCAACCAAACCACATGTAATGACCCAGGGCACGGCACAGAGGCAATGTAATCAGCTGGCAATTGAAACCGCCCATTGGCTTCCGGTTCCGGTTTTTGGCATGACCAGATGCGTGAGGGAATGCTCCCCACGTTGTCTGGATTTCTTCATCGGGGGGGCCCTGTAAAGTTGAAAGTCGCCCTGGAGGGGTGACGAGCAGGGCAGAAGTCTCTCCAGTCAGTGGTAGAAGGGCGGCGGCCCTCCCGTCAGCTTGGAGCTACTCTCCAAACTGACAAAGAAAAGATCGGCCACTCCCATGGCCCATCATTTAGCCGTTTCCAGCCGAAGCCAAAATTACAACAAAGCACTTGAAAGCACTTGAAAACTGGGTGAGAATTGCCTTCTTCCTTTCCTAATTGCCTACTTTTTCCTGTCAAAAGCTCTTTGAATTTGCTTCCCCCAGCGAGGAGAGAGGGAAGGGAGCTTTTTTTTTTCCTCCACCCTCCTTAAGGGCGGCTTTTGATCACGTTGGGAGAAAAAAGAAAACCTTGAACAGAATAATACTATTTAATTCCTTACTTACTTCCGTTCTATTTTTGGCAACCCAAAACTCCTGTCCTTACAGAAACTGGCTATTCTGTCTATTTGATTAAAAAAAGAGAGAAAAGAATTACTTAAAAGTTACTTAAAAGTATTCAAAACTGATAAATTTACTCTGTCTGAAAAAGTTTTCAAGTATGCTGGGGACATCTTGTGGCCTTTTTGGCAAATAAACCTGTTTATTTTGGAACTGCCCTTGACATTATTTATTTATTTATTTGTTTATTTATTTGTTTTATATACCGCCCTTCTCCCGGAGGACTCAGGGCGGTGTACAGAGCAATAAAGTAAGAATACAATAAAGCAATAAAGTGAGAAAATTTTAAAACCCAAATCCATCAGGCCAGGCCAGCTTGTTGGAATAGATAAGTTTTTAGATCACGCCGGAAGGAGCGAAGGTCGGGGGCCATCCGGATTTCAGCTGGTAAGCGGTTCCAAAGGATTGGCGCACCCACCGAGAATGCTCTCCCCCTGGGGGTCACCAGCCGACATTCTCTGACCGGTGGCACCCTGAGGAGGCCCTCTCTGTGGGAGCACACAGGACGGAGGGATGTTGACGCTATTATCAGCTAAAGATAAAAACCTGAAACAGCTGGAGGTGAACTCAAGGCTTGTGGAAGTGAACATTTACTGACTTTTGTTTAAAAATTAGCCTCCACTAAGGACTATTTACCATTACTTCAAAATGGAGACTGATCAACCACAATCCTCGCTTGACTATACTGTAAGCTCATATTAGAAACAATCCATAAAGTTTCTGAGATGTTTATCTCCAGGCTGGAAAATTTAGGTGCCAACTCCAATTTACAAGCTGTAACCCAGACTTCAACTAAAGAATTTATAACAAAACTGGAACAAAATAATACTGAGACAGAGGAACACAAGGTACAACAAAATACTGAAAAAGCTAATACAAAAAATTTGACTCTATCCAAAGAACCGACAACTCTAAAAGTACAAGGAACTATCACTATGGCAAATAACCTTAAGGACCAACAAACAATGGGAAAACTTAATACTCAACTTTTGACTTCATCGAAAGAGCCTATAACTTTAGAAGTATACTATGTGCAAGATAGTGATGCTAACATAGAGGACGTGGAAATTCAACAAAGACAGTTTCCTGAAAGCCTGGGTAGCCAAGCACTAATTACAAAACTGGATAAGACTCTCTACCTAAAGCAGATGAACCCAGATGGAAGAGGAATCCAGACCGAACTGAAGATAAAGTTTTTAGAGCAAATACAGAGACTAGAACTAACAGGGCAGCAACATAATGATTACAAATGGTTTGGTTTTTGTAGATCACTGATGGCTAGATGACCTCCTTTGATTCAAATAATATGTATTGGAGTGAAGGGAGACCTATCTGGCAATTCAAAGGCCTTGGTCTGGCAAAAAAGAAAGCCTGAGTTAGATTTAAAAAGTGAGTTCTTAGAGAACCATTAAAGGTTATCCTTTTAGTAATCAGTGATCTATCAGGATCTAAAATAGAAAATATTTATAAGATAGAATTAGAACGTGTTTATGTAGCTATTAGGCTTATTTTAGACATTATAATTTGTGCACTGACATAATGGAAATTTGGTTTATAGATCCCATGTTTGATGTTAAAAGATGTTTGATTATTCTATTTAAGAATTAAGAATTACAGTAGCTAAAATTTAAAACAGAATCTGGTTGTGTATAAATAGATTGATAAACATAGGCTGTGGTCCTGTCAGTAACGTGTGATGTATTAGGATGTGAAACAGACAATGTTTATTAGGTAGAACATAGCTACTCAGTCACTGTGTACATGTTAGATGCTAGTTTTTGCTGTAATGGAATAAGGGAAATTTCAGTTGTGAATATTATTTGGGATGTTAAAGGCTAAATTTCAATAATATAATTAAAATCAAAATTAGGTAAAATTTAATAACGACATAGATATATCTCAATGAAATTGAATTGACAAATTTTTTAACTGACCATGCTATTTCTAGAAATTTATTAGTTTACACTGGTTGTATGAAATGTTAAGGGAAATCGAGAAGGACGTTTTGATAATGTAACTTGAATTATGTACTGAAAACTCTGTTATTGAATTCCTGATTACCCAGTCACCATGATGCTTTCTAAATATGTAGATTTTAATTGAAAAACCAATAAAACCTGGGGGGGAAGAAACCGCCCTTTAATTGCTCCAAATTTTCCCCAAATGCTCCCACGTTTCTGGCAAGCCCCAGAACAAAGTAAGACACACACACCTTCAGCCGCCTCTGGCTGCAAGTAGTTTCACATACAGTCTGATTAGAAGAGTAATTTACTCAAGGCCACATAGATAACAAGGAATGAAACATACACCCAAAGTCTAATGAGTCTGTGGAAATACAAGCTTGCCTAAGCAGTTTCAGAAGAGAAGCCAAAATACAACCCGAGGTCTTTGAACACCAAATCAAGTTTGTCAGCCAGTCCAATGGTCAGAGTTTCAGGGTTTCCAAGCAGAAATCACAACACAGAACAAGAGATCAGCGACAACACAGAAAACTCCAAGGAATCAGCATTTGTTCCCGACAAATGACTCTCCCCACAGCGTCTCCTTAAGTCTCAGTCTCCAGGTGTGCCTTGTGGAGAGGGGCGGGCCACTCTCCTCCCGAGTAGTTGAGCCTGCCTGCGTTGTTCCCTCCTTCTCTCCACTCTCCTTGCTCTAGGATCAGCTGGGGGTGGCCCTTGCTCATCGCCTGAGCTCTTTCTCTCCTGTTCATCCTGTCCCAATCCTGAAGGGCCCTGGCCTGCCTCGGCCTGCTCTTCCCCACATTCCTCTGAAGCCATAGACACCTCTCCCTCGACCTCCATAGCGTCCATCCCATTCCAGCTCATTCTCCTCAGCAGATTCAGCCTCCGACGGAGGCAGGAGACCGCATTTACAGCCATTCGCAAGGTCCCACACTCATGTGACCACTTTTTGTGACGGTTTCACCGAAAAGTGACATTTACTTTGCGTTATGGCAAAACCAGGCCTTTCCAACCATTGGTTCACTTCATGGTTGTGGTGCTAAAATGACCCGGGCATCCACTTTGCAATTGTGGCATTCACTTAACAGCCACTGTGGGGGGAAAAAAAGTCAGAAAATCAGGTCAGTCACCAGCCTGCTTTACAAATAACGAGATTCGTGATCATAACGGGCAGGCTCCATTACGGTCCTAATTCAAGGACTACTGTAAGAGAGAGTTGAGCTATTTTAGAGCTAGCTCAGGACGACCCTTAGAAAGAAGGTGGGTTGTTTCATAACTGGCTCCAGCAAAGTTTTCTCAGCTGACTCTCTTTTCCAGGTCATTTCAGCCTCTCCTGAAAACAATAAATGATAAGAGGGTTTTCACTCTGCTTTGGAAGTGATGCTCACGTCTTATAATGTAATGAATGCTCACCTTTGCAGAGCAGGTACGTATAAGTAAAATTATTGGGATTTTTTTTTAAAAAAAACAACCATTCACCACCCAGAATGTCTTTGAGGTAAACAATGCAATATGAAAACAGACTTCTCATTCATTTCCCTGGAAAGCCATTGGCATTCATCTTACTAATTGGGATGACAAAGACCATTATTTTTCACGATGCCACTGCCCTTCGCATTAGGTAACCACTCCGAGGGGGAGAAAAATCAATGCACACTTATGGCAAGTCAAAGCAGGGACAAAATTAAGAAATATTTCAGTGATTCTCTAGTTTCTCTTCCTTCTCCTCCTCCTCCTCCTCCTCCTCCTCCTCAGTTCTCACTTACTGCGAATTTGAGATTTGGGACAGTTTAAATTGGGAAGGAAGGCTCTGTTCTGGGCCCAGTGCTCTTCAACATCTTCATCAATGATTTGGATGAGGGGATAGATGGGGAACTCATCAAATTTGCAGATGATCAAGCTGGCAGGAATAGCTAATACTCCAGAAGACAGGCTTAAGATACAGGAGGATCTGGACAGACTCGAACGCTGGGCACTATCTAACAAAATGAAATTCAATGGTGAAAAAAGTAAGGTTCTACATTTAGGCACGAAAAGTCAAATGCACAGGTATAGTATAGGTGGTACCTTGCTCAATAGTAGTAACTGTGAGAGGGATCTCGGAGTCCTAGTGGACAATCACTTAAATATGAGCCAGCAGTGTGCTGCAGCTGCCAAAAAAGCCAACACAGTGCTCGGCTGCATTAACAGAGGGATAGAATCAAGATCACGTGAAGTACTAATACCACTTTACAATGCCTTGGTAAGGCCACACCTGGAACACTGCATCCAGTTTTGGTCACCACGATGTAAAAAAGATGTCGAGACTCTAGAAAGAGTACAGAGAAGAGCAACAAAGATGATTGGGGGACTGAAGGCTAAAACATATAGGGAAAGGTTGCTGGAATTGGGTATGTGTAGTTTAATGAAGAGAAGGGTGAGGGGTGACATGATAGCAGTGTTCCAATATCTCAGGGGCTGCCCCAAAAAGAGGGAGCCAAGCTATTCTCCAAAGCACCTGAAAGCAGGACAAGAAGCAACGGATGGAAACTAGTCAAGGAGAGAAGCAACCTAGAACTAAGGAGAAACTTCCTGACAGTTAGAACAATTAACCAGTGGAACAACCTGCCTCCAGAAGTGGTGAATGCTCCAACACTGGAAGTTTTTAAGAAGAGACTGGACAGCCATTTGCTTGAAATGGTATAGGGTTTCCTGCCTTAGCAGGGGGTTGGACTAGATGACCTCCAAGGTCCCTTCCAACTTATTATTATTATTATTATTATTATTATTATTATTATTATTATTATTATTATAGGAAGGAAGGAAATAAGGAGGGAGGGAGGGAGGTAAAGAAGGAAGAAGGGAAGAAGGAAGGGAGGGAGGGAAGGAAGGAAAAATATTGAATTCTATTGTTGTTATTGTTATTTAAAACATATATTATTTTCCTTTTTTTCTCTTTTTCCATTGGGTTAGATTTGGGGCTGTAAGATCTCTGGGGCAGGAATTCTGTCTAGTAAATATAATGCATGCTAATAGAGCCTTAAGTGATTTGGCAGTACCATAACTGGGGCAGCACTAATAAATGTGTCAGCCTCTGTTATATTGCTGCAAAAAACCAGGTCCTTCTCGGTTCTCAATTTTTCAAGTCTGAATTTTTAATAGAGTCCATCAATTCTTTGATATGAGAGAGAGATCAGGACCTCTTAATTACAGTTCGTGCAATCAGGAAAACACAAAGCAAAGACAGTGTTGAGCATGGTGGCTTTTATTGATGTCACTATTAGCAAGTTGTGTTTTGTTTTGTTTTTTCATATGTAAAAAGTTTAGCTTCACAGCATTAACTTAAAAAAAAAGTCTGTGGTGGGTAGATTTTGATACTCCCCGTCTGGATCTTTCGAAAACATTCTCCTTTAGGCGTGAAGAAATGCAGAACGATCTCGCCACAATGAACATCTGAAGCAGAAAAAAGGAGAATGTTGGCATAGTTTCATCACTTTTACTCTTTCTGTTCATCGGGATAATTTGCCCGTGTTATTATCAAATAGAGAACACTTGGAAAAAAAGAGACTAAACAAGACACAGATTGTTTACACACCACTGTAATATGTGTCTTAAGGGCTTCTAAGTTGTATGCACTAAAATGACGTACATTACAACTCTGTTGGAGAAGAGCAGGCAGAGCCTGGGGCAGGGGTAGGAAACCTTGGCTCTTTTATGACTCGTGGACTTCAGCTCCCAGAATTCCTGAGCCAGCATGGCTCAGCTTGGAAACCTCTCAGCATGGCTGGCTCAGGAATTCTGGGAATTGAAGTCCACAAGTTATAAAAGAGCCAAAGTTGCCTACCCTTGGCCTGGGGGCAGAGTCAAGAGAGGAATCACCCTGGAATCCTTACGTTCCCATAAATGATCGCAGTACAACTCTTCTTGAATCCTGTTGACTCTTATCTAGTGCCAGTTTAGTACTGACCGCTAGCGGACTAGAATCTTGTATATAGGCACGAACAATAAATCAGCTTAAAGGGAACTTAGCCTGTGATCCTGACTCTTCACGCCTGACAAACCCTTCATTAATCATCACCTTCATTTTTTTCCTAGCATTTGCATTGCATTGATCACCCAATTATGAACCAGGCCGGACATACCGTGTTTCCCTGAAAATCAGACTTGATCTTATTTTTATTTTTAATTTTTTCTGCCTCCAAAAGAGGCACCAGTCTTATTTCCGGGGAGTGTCTTTTCCACGGTCTCACCTCGTGCGCGTTGCCCCCGGCCTCCATTTCTCCATCAGAGGCCTTCCGGAAAGGCCTCTGATGGCAAAATGAAGGTTGGCAGGGTGTGTGTGCCGCGTGCCTCAATCCGGATCTCCATTCTCAGCTAGAGGCATTTCCTGAAGGCCTCTGACAACGAAATGGAGGCCGGGGACGAAGAAGAAGTGGGCCGGGAAGACAAGGCAGGTGTCAATTCATGGGAGGCCTGGCTGCAACGATAAGCGGGTGCGGGGCACGTGGGGCATCTCCATCCCCCCACTTCCACCCTAGCTTGATTTTTAGGCATGTGCCTCGCCCTAAAACTAGAGCTTATACTAGGCCCATGCCCCCCAAATCAAGCTAGGGCTTATTTTCAGGGTAGGTCTTACTTTCAAGTAACATGGTAGGTATCAAATATACTTGATATCAAAAGGGATATGCATGTGCCTTTTTCAGAGCAATTTGGAATGTCAAGGGAATTCCAGAGGAACAGAGCTATTTTTAAAAAAAATTGTAGGAAGTAATCATTTACCTTTGATCAGTTTCTAGCTCTTGGCGGTTGGTAAAACTGTTGAGTGGGCCGTGTTGAGCGCCTAGGTTGACCATCACCCCCTCTACGAAATTCTAAGGTTTGCTCGTAAGTCATTTCTTCCTCCTCCTGCAAGTAAACAACGTGATTTAGAAATGCACGTGGCCGCAATGATATCCTTTTATCTGTACAGAATTATCTTTGTTTTAAAAAAATGAAGAATAGAGGAAACACAGAGACAGGTTTACAAGCTAGCTTGTGTTGTTGTTGTTTTGTTTTTTATCCAAAACACAGATCCAATGTGGGTACATTTGAGATCAGGATAACTGGAGTTGGGAAAAACGAGTATGGAAACTTGTAAAGATTTATTTATTTATTTTTATTTTAATTCCATTTATATCCCGCCCTTCTCCGAAGACTCAGGGCAGCTTACAAGCTTAGCAGTAGCCTTCATTCTATGTATATGCCTGCTTATTAGGGCTTTTGCCCCCCCCCAGCGGCATTATTACAAAGTCAGCTTAATTGCCCCCAACAATCTGGGTCCTCATTTTACCTACCTCAGAAGGATGGAAGGCTGAGTCAACCTTGAGCCTGGTGGGACTCGAACCTGCACTAATTGCAGGCAGCTGGCGTTACTTAAGGAGGCATTAGCCCACTGCTCCACCAAGGCTCTTCAATGGAAAAGAGATGGAAAAGGAGGCTGAAATTTGGGAATCTTCAGCAACCTATGGAAAAGGGAGGGTTTTTTTTTTCACTTGACAATACTCAATGTGCACTTCAGGATTTGCACAAATTGGCAATATCGGACAATCCACCTATCAGACATTAGTTTGATTGTTCCATGGGGAGGTGCACCTGTCTGTCAGTGCAAGCTGGCCAAAGTCTCATCCCTGTATATTTGCATTTGTCAGTTCTATAAACCAGTTCTATAAACCTGAGTGGTTAAGTGGACAATCACTTAAACATGAGCCAGCCGTGTGCGGCAGCAGCCAAAAAAGCTAACACAATCTCTGGTCGAATAAACAGAGCCATAGAATCAGAATCACATGAAGTATTAGTACTGCTTTATAAAGCCTTAGTAAGGCCACACCTGGAATACTCCATCCAGTTTTGGTTACCACATTACAAAAAAAGATGTTGAGACTTCGGAAAAAGTGCAAAAAAGAGCAACTAAGCTGATTGAAGGCCTGGAGACTAAAACATATAAAGAACGGTTGCAGGATTTGGGTATGGCCAGTCTAGAGAAAAGAAGGACTACGGGGGACATGATAGCAGTATTCCAGTATTGGAGAGGCTGCCACAAAGAAGAGAGGGGTCAATTTATTTTCCAAAAGCACCAGAAGGCAAGGCAAGAAACAATGGATGGAAACTAATCAAGGAAAGAAGCAACCGGGAATTTAGGAGCAACTTCCTAACAGTGAGGACAATTAACCAGTGGAACAGCCTGCCTTCAGACGTTGTGGGTGCTCCATCACTGGAGGCTTTTAAGAAGAGACTGGACAGTCTGAAATGGTATAGGGTCTCCTGCTTGAGTAGGGGGCTGGACTAGAAGATCTCCAAGGTCCCTTCCAGCTTCTATTCTGACTCTGATTCTCATATGGTCCTCTGCAAAGATACAGCCATCTAGAGAGCAACTGAGCAAACTATAAAATCAGATCTCAGAAATTTAGGTCGACTTGCTTCTACCCGGGTGATATACAACAGCGTGACCCTCATTCAACAGAAGGTTTAGTACTTTTGAGTTTTAATCATTTGATTGCTAGGGATAGGTAGTTATGGCTTAAGGGTCAGGCTATATTGCCCTAGATGCTTTTTGCATTTGCAACATAAGAGTTGAAGAGTTTTTTTTTTTTTTAATTCCATTTATATCCCGCCCTTCTCCGAAGACTCAGGGCGGCTTACAAGCTTAGCAGTAGCCTTCATTCTATGTATATGCCTGCTTATTAGGGCTTTCACACACAGCCCCCAAGCGGCATTATTACAAAGTCAGCTTAATTGCCCCCAACAATCTGGGTCCTCATTTTACCTACCTCGGAAGGATGGAAGGCTGAGTCAACCTTGAGCCTGGTGGGATGCGAACCTGCACTAATTGCAGGCAGCTGGTGTTACTTAAGGAGGCATTAGCCCACTGCTCCACCAAGGCTCTTAAGTTAATGTTGCAGAGGAAGAACTGAAATTCAGTAAATGAATAGACACTTCAAGACCATCAGTTGTTCAATTGGGATACTGTTGATGTTTCAATTTCTCCAGGTGACTACAGCCACTTTGGGTTTCGCCTAGTTCAGGGGTAGGTAACCTTGGCTCTTTTATGACTCGTTGATTTCAACTCCCAGAATTCCTGAGCCAGCATGGCTCAGCATGGAAAACCTCTCCCTTTCCCCTCAGCATGTCTGGCTCAGGAATTCTGGGAGTTGAAGTCCACGAGTCATGAAGGGGCCATAGTTTCCCCCATGCTGGCTCAGGAATTCTGGGAGTTGAAGTCCACATGTCATAAAAGAGCCAAGTTTGCCTACCCCTGGCCCTAGTTCTTTCCATCATTTTGGTCTGACAAAATAGGGCTAGCACACAAAGGGACAAAATAGCATCGTCTTTAGCTTCCACTAACATACAGATTGAAGTAATGGAGGGTAGAATATGAACTTGGCAACAGCCGTGTAAAAATTAAATCCTAGGGGAGCCGGAATACATGCTTTGGAAGATAACTTAGGCACAGCCAGTGTGAATCCACCATTCATACATCTAACCTGCAGCATTAAGATTGTTTGTAGTAGACTATGGTTGACAGAAGGATTGCCAATTTCTTCTCTCACGTGGAATTTAATCAATAAAATCAATAAAAGCAGTGCCAAGAGAGCTCGCTGCTAAACTGGTATCCTTTGTAGTCCAGTGTTGCAAAAATCTGGCACAGAGTAGGATCACTGTGTTGAAATTATACACACACACACACACACACACACACATATTGTGAATATTGTGATTTCTACAGGTTCCTGAAACTTGAGAATTACATTCCTATTCCATTCCATGTTCAAATGATACATTATGTAAATTTTTCACTGTTGTATTTTGATATTTTTTTCCCTTCAGTAGAAAATCAGGAACATCTACACCAAATTAAGTGACATTAGCATGGTGAATTCTGACAGAATGAATTAACTGGTCATACAACCTTTTCGCTATTTGCAGAGGTCACATTGCTGTGTAATGGAAATTTTACAGTAGACACCTAGTTTGTGGAATTCTTTTTATTTATTTCCAGAAAGACAGAAATGGTCAACAATTAATTGGGGAAATTGTACTTAGATGTTCCATGATGTGATCCTCTTTGATGCTGTTTTAGAAACACTGTTACGACCCAATTTAATTTCTGAATTGGTCTACTATTTTCTAAAGTACTAGATGCAATGAAATGAAACAATGAGATTGATACAAATCAAATCATCATTCCCTCTAACCAGTGGAACAACTTGCCTCTAAAAGTTGTGAATGCTCCAGCAGTGGAAGTTTTGGACAACCATTTGTCTGAAATGCTATAGGATTTCCTGCCTGAGCAGAGGGTCGGACTAGAAGACCTTCAAGATCCCTTCCAACTCTGCTATTCTATTCTACTCTACACTACTCTACTCTACTCTACGCAACGCTACTCTTATTATTCTATTCTATTCTGTTCTGTTGTTCTGTTCTATTCTATTCTGTTTTGTTCTATTTTCTTTATTCTATTCTGTTCTATTCTATTCCATAATTTCTATTCTATTCTATTCTATTCTATTCTATTCTATTCTATTCTATTCTGTTCTGTTCTGTTCTGTTGTTCTGTTCTATTCTGTTTTGTTCTATTTTCTTTATTCTATTCTGTTCTGTTCTATTCCATATTTTCTATTCTATTCTATTCTATTCTATTCTATTCTATTCTATTCTATTCTATTCTATTCTATTCTATTCTATTCCTATTCCTATTCCTATTCTATTCTATTCTATTCTATTCTATTCCATTCCATTCCATTCCTTCCATCCCATCTCATCCCATTCCATCCAGATGAATATCCTAATTCTCATCATTTCCACATCATGGCTATGGAAGATGATGCAGAATTATCCTACAGAAGTAGAGCTATAGAGTGAGGAGGGCGAGTATATATTACAATCAATGGCAGTGTTCATCTAGAACACTAAGCTAGGGTGATATAGGCAGGGTCTGTTGAAGAAGAAGCTTTAAGAGTAAGAAGTTGTAGTATTTTTCCAATTTCTTCTCTCAATACCCGAACGTGATGGGTGGAGCGCAAACATAGGATTCTGTCATTCATCAATGACACATCACAGTGAAAGCACTCTAGGGTTCATTATTATAGTATTCTGCCAACCCTTCCCCATGGTTTGCTGAAAACAAGCCAGCCACATAATAGCTTGATGTTATGCACAGCATGGTACATAGACAGCAGCCAAACGTCTCATCTCTAAGAACATCTGAGACAGTGTGAGATAAATCAAAGTTGAAATACAACTGTTCTTTAACTATCCCAATTATAATCCATCATAAATACGTGGAAATTTAAGGTATCACTTATATCTCTGGTATTTACACCACAAGAAGCAAGCATTTCAAGAGACGAGGCTATTTTGTGTACAATTTCATTTCAATGAGTTTGCTAGAGTTAGGCAGACTTTTTTGTTCATAACATTTGCAGACCAACAATATATATATATATATATATATATATATATATATATATATATATATATATATATATATATATATATATATATATATATATATATATATTCACACTCAACAACATTTCTTATTCTCATCTCAGAGCTGAGCCCCACTTGGTATGACAGAACGCAAACAACCATTTTCCTTTATTTTTCTGATACTTCTGAAAAACAAATGAACAACAACAACAACAACAAAAGCAATTCACCCAGAAATTACATACACCATTCCAACAGCCATTATCTTACATTTTAATATTTAGGTTGAATTTCAGACATCCAATCCATTTCCTCTTACATTTTTGCAATTGTAATTCAATTTCAGTCCAGTTAGAAGGACTGAAAGCCAAAAAAAAAATTGGGAGAAAGAAAGGAGAAGCTAAAAACATACCACACAGCACTAAATATCAGGGACTGATTCCTGAGAATTAATCCTCTTTGGGGACGTAGTTTTAATAGGCTCAACAAATGTTAAGTCAGCACTTTTAATCTTATCCTTTTTTTGACTGAATATGAAGCATAGGCGCTCATCTTTTCTCAAATTGGCTACTCATAGATTCCAATCAATAAGATGAGAAGATTAATCCTGAATATCTAGTACAGGTGAGACCAGAAGTAAAGGCTCCAAAGATGTAAGCAAAATTACAACCGATTCCTCCTCTTTTTTTTTCTTTTTCTTTTTTTTAAGATATTTGAACCAGCAGGAAACAAAGTCCACTTAAGCCTTGGATATGCCCCCTCACAAATCAGTGCTAATAACCCCTCAAGGTAGCTTTTTTCATTTCAAGTGGAAAAACGTCTAAAAAGGTGGCAGTTAAGAGCAAGGAAGGCACCAGAGTTGTGCAGAACAAGTCCAAATTTCATTCAAGGATGGGAAAAGAAAGAAAAAAAATTAATCATCAGAGGGGGAAGAAAAAAAAACACGCAAATGTCAACCCTGATATCATCCCCACCATCATCGTAAACCTGAATGAAGGTGAGAGTTAGATCCCTTATGGATACATCCACGAAACAGCCTAATTCTAGAAAGTTTTAAATGTTAATTCTTTGAAAGATGCACAGACGCATTAATGAAAAGGAGGCTAAAATATATCAACATTAGTATTACCACGAAACCTGTTATAAAACCTTCGGTGTCCAGAAAAGTGACTTGAAAGACAAAATGGCTCTGACAGATCCACTGCTTAAATAGTTCTCTTCTGCTTAAATAGTTTTTCTTTTTAAAATTCCCAAGCTCTAGTATACCGAGACTTACACCGCATGTATGGTACTAAATCATTCTCATCTCTAGCTGTCCCCTTTTTGCTATTCCTTCTAGGTAAATTGGACAGCCTCTGAGGGGAAAAAAAACCCCAAAAAACAAACAAAACCAAAACGCTAAAAGCTGGTAATTAATCATTCTCCTGATTAATCAAAGTGACATTTCACAAAGTGAAAAAAAAATAATATATGAAAAGCACTTTGCTCTGCGCTCTGCCAGGTTAAAACTTTAAAAGAGAAACTTAGGAAGCATCAATGGAACATATCAAGAAGATACTATCCATATGCTCCTTGGAGTATCCCTACTGGAAATACGAACAATAGAACAGACAGGTTTTTGTTTTTTTTAAAAAGTGATAGAATGCTGAAGCAGATTATTTAAAAGAGCTATCAGTTTTCGCATTAGTGCAACGTTTAAACGATTTTAACAGTTTAAGCCAGCATTTTTGAGCGCGCTAGTCTAAAAGAAAAAAAGAAGGAAAAAAAAGCCTGGAAGATTTTTATTTTTTATTTTATTTATTTTTATTTTTATTCCATTTATATCCCGCCCTTCTCCGAAGACTCAGGGCGGCTTACAAGCTTAGCAGTAGCCTTCATTCTATGTATATGCCTGCTTATTTCAATTCTAGATAAACATATGGTTTATTAGCAATCAATAAACATTTAGGCCATTCCCGTTAGCATCAGTACCACTTTCAAGGGAATAAATTTAAGCATTCACAATTAAAAAATATTTTTTTTGGATTTAGAATGAGTGTAGAATAGGTAGGTTCTCGTTTTCCCGAGACTGTAGCACTATTCAGTTGCTTGAAAATGGCTAAAATGAATGAAGTTGGCAGATGGAATGGCTGTCGAGCAAAGCTCCATAAAACTGAAAACAATTTTACACTTAAATGTGCGTGCACTTAGGTGGAGAAGTGGCTTCTATGCCCTTTTGCACTAATTTTATGCTGCTAAGGCAGATGCATCTTTTCACAGGCCGTTGAAATATGTGCAACACTGAAGCAAATTCCCATTGGCACACGGTACATGCGCAAATGTCCTTTTATCA
>NW_028148296.1:0-7500 GCF_947247035.1 Vipera ursinii | reverse complement strand
AGATAATACTATAGTTAACGAGGGTGAAGGTTCATTCTCCAAGCTTGTGGGTTGGTTTCCGAATGTTTTGCTACCAGTCTACGTAACAACTTCAGGGTTTAGGGGGAGCTTACGACAGCGATATCCCCTAAACTCCGCTGAAGATAAACGTTCAAAAACCAACCCACAAGCTCGGACAGCGAACGTTCACCCTCATCCTACGCCCGAGCTATAGATATTGGCCACTATTGCAAATATAATTAATGTAATTAAAACCCTGAAGATATTCTGCTGGCCCTTTTCTTTCATCTCAACCCCTCTCTGGAATAAAATCTGGGGTTTCTTTTTTTTTTCCCCTCCTCCTTTCACAAAGTCGATTTGAAAGCTCAATTACAAAACGCATAAAAACATGTAGGAAACTCTACTGCTAGCCACTCTGTTCCTCGTTAAGGTAATTGATTTAAAGACCTTCTTCATTTGCATTTTAAAAAAATCATTCCAGAACATTAGAAGAGGAAGTTGTAACAATCCATATCTTCTCAGCAGGTATACACAGGTCTCAAAACATCAAAACGCCTTGCTTGTATTTTTTTATTATTATTTATTATTATTATTTTTTGACGGACTCAACCCTTTTAAGGATTCTGCTTCTATCAACAAAAGGCCCTGAGACGTGAATTCTTATTATGGTAATTTATTAATTATACCAAAGAATCTTAGGATGGAACTGATGTTTCCATCTGTTCAGTTTCGCACGATAAAATGCTTTAAGGTTAAGTGGCATGATTCACTGCATAACGCAAGCAGAATGCAAAATCATCCAAAATAGGCTTATCACCATTTTTTACACTTACAAACATTGGTGGGATTCAGCCGGTTCGCACCACTTCGACAGAACCAGGAGCTAATTTTTTGTTGCCCAGGCCCAGAATGGACTTCCGGAAGTGGCACCCATACACAGAACCGGTTGTTCACCTATTTGAGTCCCACCACTGCTTACAATTTAATTTTAATTTAATTTAATTTAATAATATTTCTATACCGCCCTTCTCCCTGAGGACTCAGGGCGGTTCACAGGGCAAGAGTAGAATACAAAATACAAACATTAAAAAGAAATTAAATAATTGCCCAAGTTTAAAACAATTACTATTCAATTATAAAACCCCAAGATAAAATTAAGAATACAAAAAATAAAAAAACCCCATCAATCCCCATCAGGCTAGGCCGGCTTGTACAAACAAAAACGTCTTGAGATCGCGACGAAAGGAGCGAAGATCGGGCGCCATCCGGAGCTCTACCGGTAACTGATTCCACAGCTCCGGAGCGCCCACAGAGAAGGATCTCCCCCTGGGGGCCACCAATCGACATTCTCTGATCAGTGGCACCCTGAGGAGGCCCTCTCTGTGGGAACGCACAAGCTTTGCATCATCCCCAGGTCACATAACCAAAATTCATACACTTGGCAACTGACTCGTATTTCTGACGGTTGCAGCATCCCGGGGTGGTGGTGGTGGTGGTTTCACGTGATCCCCTTTTGCGACCTTCCGACAAGCAACGTCCATGGGGAAGAATTCAATTAACGACCTTGTTACCGACTTAACAACTGCAATGATTCACTTTAACACCTGTGACGAGAAATGGGTTGTAAAATGGGGCGAAAGATTCACTTAACAAATGTTTCGCTTAGCAAACTGAAATGGCGGGTTCAATTGTGGTCCTATGTTGAGGATAGAGAGGCTAGGATAGAGTGCCTAATGTATATCAAATGGAGCAAGGTAATGCAGAGTATATTATTTGTTCCAAGTACTCTTTCCGTTAAAAAATAAATAAATCAAAATGGATATCTGCTAGCGCTAAGATGAACTTTCTGGGACACGTAACCTTTTGCAGAAAGACAAAGCTTGCCAAATTTCAGACAAATTGGTACAAGTGGGGTTGTGTTATTTTGTGTGTGTGTGTGTGCTGGTAATTGAAAAAAGAAGCTGATAATGCCTTGACAGAACTGGGAAAAATCGCCTTAGAGCAGGGGGTCCCCAACCCCAGGTCTGTGGACCGATACCGGGCCGTGGCATGCCAGCAACCAGTCCGCACAAACAAGCAAAGCCCCATTCACGGGATGCAGGCAGCACACAAAACTACGCACCCTCTAGTCCGTGACAAAAACTTTTCTCCACGGAACCGCTCCCTGGTGCCCGAAAGGTTGGGGCCGTCTGCTTTAGAGGTATTGCTAACCTCCCTTTTAAGAGTTACGTTCCAAACATTTCAGTAAATAAATTTGTAATAATTTGTACGAGAGTAAACTTCCTGGTATACCTGCGGGTGGGGAAATATTCGAGAAAGGATACCCAAGCTTTCTGTATCTTTTTGGCAGGCAATTGGTATAAACGACATTCGGTCCATTGATAACCATTAGTAGGAAGACACAGTGGGTATTTTTTTTTACATATATGTAGAAATGGAGACTTATATTATCAGGAGGAAAACAACAGCCCACCTTTAAAACAACTTAGGTAGCCTATATTAGTATACCATTCATCACTGCGGTGTGAAGCTGGCACACTTTTAAGACAGGGAAAAGCAGATTTTTGTGTGTGTGTCATGTTGTGCCTCTGGATTCCTCTCAATTCCCGAATAACGAATGAATGTTCCGCAGCATTGAATTCTACCTGTTTTGAAGGAGCCATGCTTTAACTGGACAACTCCTAAAACTTTTTTTTTTTTTTTTTGCATTCGACAAACCCAGGTACTTCTGCCCTTCGACAAATGTCCTTCCTGAGAAGGAAAACTAATTAATTCGGGACCCGCAATGCATGTTAATATGTACATTTATGAGAAAAGCAGCATGTCCAATCATGGTACTTGTTCACGTAGCCGCCCTGAGTCTTCGGAGAAGGGCGGGATATAAATGGAATTAAAAATAATAATAAATAAAAGCAGATTTTTTTTTTTTTTGAAATTGGAAGATGGAAGGTCCGCTTTGGAAGCCCAGTGGAAAATACCCATGTGAAATCCAGCTTTTGGGAAGGGGCATAAACTATTATCAAGTGGAATGAAGTTGGAGCAAAAGGATATAGCGCAGCTGATTTTTATATCTGTGAGTTCAGTCAAATGTCTGGGGATGACGCAGATCAGCTGATCAGCACCCAAAGAGCCTTTAGGCACACTTGTATTTTAAATTTAGCCTGTGAATAGATCCCACTATTAAAATTATTCTGTACAAATAGTCCTTGACTTACAACAATCTGCTTAGTGACCAGTTGAGATTCCAACAGCAGTGAAAAAAGGGGCTTGTGACTAGTTTTTTTACACTTACAACCGTTGCCGCATCTCCGTGGTCACCTGATCAAAATTTGGACGCTTGCCAACTGACTCATATTTACGACAGTTGCCGCATCCAGGGAAAGCCGGATTCACTTAACTACCCTATTACTAACTCAACAACTGCACGACTCACCTAACAACGGCGGCAAGAAAGGTCATAAAATGGGGCAAATCTTGCTTAACAACCGTCTTGCTTAATTTTGTGCTCAACTGCGTCATAAGCCGAGGACTTTCTGCATATGCTCCTGTCATTTAGCAGAGTTTTCACCCACGGTCTTTTCCTTTTGACAAAAATAATTTTAGTCTTTAAGTTTTTTCACCTAAAACTTTCTTTCCTTCTAATGAAATCTGACAGCTGTCACGGCGAGCAGAAGTGAATCGTGAATCACAAGGGGAAAAGGTAGACAGGATTTACTTAAGTAAATTGAAATGAAACGACATTCTCCGTTCGTGAATTCTAAGCTAAAAAAGTGATCGTGATCCGTCGATCTTCGAAGTGCCGCGTTAGAATTTGCACAGAAACGGTGAGAAGTGAGGCTATGATTAGCAGTTGGGGATTCTGCATTTCTTACTGTTGATTTCGTCAGAAGATTGTTAACCGGGGTCAGACAGATAGTCCAGTATAAGAGTCGGTAATTGCCATACAAGAATTGTGTATTAATTGTTTTCTGTTATTCTTTCTTCCACTGAAGATAGGCTATCGCAAACGACCTCCCATCCCATCATGTCATATAGATCAGGGGTCCCCAACCTGTGGGCCACAGCCCTCTACCAGGCTGTAGCGCGCACACACACACACACACACAAATTTGCGCTAGTGCTGTGACCGCGGGGGCACAAAAATGGAACGCCACACCGCGGGGTGCGAAAACAAGGCGCGGGCAAGAACGGGGCAGAGCTAGCGAGTATCACGTGGGCGCTAGCGCTGCCCCATTTGCGTTGCATGATCGTGGCCCCGTTCACACGTGCATGTGTAAAATGCTGCCCCCTCCCTTTCCTTCCGGTCCACCAAGCAAGAATATAAATGGGTCTAGTTATTCCGGAATAATACTGTACCCTCGGACAGACTCACATCTGGGTTGGATCACAGTGGCTGACTTTCCTCATAGGAATGACATAATTCACCCTAGTTTTCTGGAAATTTCCCACCACTGTAAAGCTAAGTGTTTTGGAAGTGGCACTGGAGACAGGCAGGAGAAACGCTTGGCGTTGAATTTTTATGAAACCAGGAAAAACTCAACACGTAGATCAATCTCTAACCAACTTTACGCACCAGAAGTGTTCCTTCAAGGTTAAATTCAATGTAGGGAGAAGGAGGCATACGATGCCGGAGGCCCAAAGTTAGAAAATGTCTCTAGAATACGTTCGGCTAAATTCCTCGACTTACGACCCCAATTGAGCCCAAGATTTCTGCCGCCAAGGGAGACATTTGTTAAGTGAACGCTGCTCCGTTTCGTGATGTTTCTTGCCCCGTTTGTTAAGTGAATCACTGCAGTTGTTAAGTTAGTTGGTTGTTAAAGTGATCTGGCTTTCTCCCATTGACTTTGCTTGTCAGAAGGTCGCAAAAGGGGATCACGTCACTCACACACACACACACACACCGGGACACTGCAACCGTCATAAGTATGAGTCAGTTGCCGTGCATCTGAATTATGAACACATGACTGCGGGGATGTTAAAACGGTCGTAAGTCACTTTCCTCCATACCGTTGTAACTTTGAACCGTCATTAAACTGTTGTATGTTGAGATCTACCTGAAGAAAAAAGACCTTTACGAAGAATATCAATTTGACAAGTATTCTATGAAAGGAAGCTAAAACCACTAGCCAATTTGAACATGGCATCTGTTTTCGAAACTGTTTCTCTCCAGATTATCTCAGGAAGAGGTGAAGCCACAACAGTCTACTGAAACCAGGTGCTAAAGTTCTACCTTTTTTTTTATAAAATAAAGTCAAACTACTGGAATGTGCAAAGGTATCTGCAAGAAAGAAGGAAAAGGTACACTGCGAGTAAAACGAGCTCCTGATAAATATGTACTCATTGGCGACACTTCTAAATCTGAGAAAATAACGTATAACACTTTAGGTTTAAGTTATTAATTGTGTTTATTTTTTAGATTTCTACAGCACAGACTTACTTTCGTCTGAACAATGCATGCTTTTGATATTTATTTGAAATATTGCGAGAGGGAGGGAAAAAAAAAGTTTATTACCGCGATGGCGTTTTAAGCCTGGGCTGATATGTTGCAAACATATAACTTTATTCTGTGATCACTGCCACAATTAGCATAACAGGGGTTTACATATATATGGGTACATTCTCTTGTCAAGTATAAAAGGTTAAACAATCCTTCAACAAATGGAAACCAAAGCTTCTTTCTCACCCACCTGGTCTAATGAAAACTCCGTATGTCTACATAGGCAAAGCTAATCCAACACTCCATATTTATTGCTTTAGGGAAAAACGAAAATTACAGAGTTCGTGTAGCCGTTCATTTACGTCTAATAAAACTAAAATGTGCTTGCTCGCTCAATTCCTTCCTGTCTTCTGCACCGTGTGCTATGCTAGCTATGAAATGAACGCTATTTATTCAAGCCATGACGCAGGAAGTCACGGAGAAGACTGTGAAATGGTAATTCCGGAAACCTTATCTATTTGTTTTGCTGGCTTGCTAACAAAACAAAAACTGCTGGATTTAAAAAGAGGAGCAAAAGAAATCAGAACTTCCAACTTCGGGAAAATTAAATATTTCATTGGACGGACCACAATAGGAGGAGCCTTCTGGAGATATTATACAGGAACTAAAACCTCATCGTCCTATCCAAACCCATGAAATCCAGTCTCTCTTTATTTCAAGTCTGACTGCATGTAGTTCTCTACTTGCATTATGTATAATTTATCGTCACGTACTGAAGCAATGGCCGTGACGATAATTATAAAAATTTCAACGGGTAGCCCTGAAGTCTCTAAAAAAAAAAAATGAACCGATGCCTTCAAATATTAACTAGACTTGTTTCTTTTCTCCAAGAAACCTACTACATGTTTAGTATCCATCCTTTTTCCTGCTCTCATCTCAAATTATGGTGTTTCTCTCGTCATTCTGTGAAAGTTCGCACTTAAAGAGATGCAGAAACTTGAATGAATGCCAAGGTAGGTTCAAAGCTATAGAAGAATAAAACTTGGGTCTCTGAAGTAAACACACACACACAAGGGAACATTTTAAGAGTCAAAAATGCAGGGTGCAAAGCAGCATTTTCAAACTTGACCTCGAAATGCTCCGTCTTCTATGTCTCGGTCAATATGAAATGAATAATGATGGCAATTAATTAAGTGGAAAGTGAGCTGAACAAAAAATAATAATAATGGCTGCACTCGCCCAAATGCATTTGGAGAAGAATAACTTCTTGTTCTTGCCGCACAAGAAAGAAAGCCGGAGGAAAAGAAAAGAAATCTAGAGAACGAGAAAGTTTTTCTGTAGTGACCTCCTTTCCGTTTGTTGTTGTTTTTTTAACCACACTTCAGAAGGAAAAAAAATAACCCCTATTTCTTACTCTTATCATTTGGCACTCTTCTATAAACTCATTGTGTAAAGGGAAGATGTTGGATGTTTTTAAACCCTTATGGCTAGAGACCTATCCTTCAAATATATTCAATGTCTGTCGAAAGAACACAATACAATTGTAGAAACAAGGACATATACAGCGAACGGGAAACATTAAAGGGATAGGGTAGAAAGACAACCCCTCCCTGGAGCTTAAATTGTGTGGATTCATCTGATTTCTAAACTAGAGCAAACCATCAATTAGGGTCTATAGCCTGGCAGAATATGCCCTTGAAAACCATTCTCCTTCTTCAGGTTAAATCATTATTTGCTTGAAAAGCCAAGAATATATTGCTCAATTTACAAACGTGATTAGGTGAAGTTAAGGCTACAAGCTTCTTAAGGCATAGTTTATAGATGGAGATGCAGTTTTGTTTTGTTTTTTTGTTTTTTTTTTTAAAACACACACACCTTAACCAGTTTTACAATTCTTCTCTTCAGGTTTTGATTTGAAAACCCTCTGGACGGTACCAGTCATCGGATTATGGCTTCCACGTTCAAAAGAAATAAGTACTTTTATCTCTTTGTATACAATTTATTGTCACGTACCCAGGTGTCAGCTTGAACAGGCCTGATGTTGCACAATAACACCTCTTCAT
>NW_028148297.1:0-20000 GCF_947247035.1 Vipera ursinii | reverse complement strand
GAATAGAACAGAACAGAACAGAATAGAATGAGGAACAGAACAGAATAAGGAATAAGAATAGAATAGAATGCAGAATACAATATAGAATAGAACAGAATAGAATAGAATGAGGAACAGAACAGAAAAAGGAATAAGAATAGAATAGAATAGAACAGAATAATATAGAATAGAATAGAACAGAACAGAATAGAATGAGGAACAGAACAGAATAAGGAATAAGAATAGAATAGAATGCAGAATACAATATAGAATAGAACAGAACAGAACAGAATAGAATAGAATGAGGAACAGAACAGAAAAAGGAATAAGAATAGAATAGAATAGAACAGAATAATATAGAATAGAACAGAACAGAATAGAATGAGGAACAGAACAGAAAAAGGAATAAGAATAGAATAGAATAGAACAGAATAATATAGAATAGAATAGAATAGAATAGAATAGAATAGAATAGAATAGAATAGAATAGAACAGAACAGAATAGAATGAGGAACAGAACAGAATAAGGAATAAGAATAGAATAGAATGCAGAATACAATATAGAATAGAACAGAACAGAACAGAATAGAATAGAATGAGGAACAGAACAGAAAAAGGAATAAGAATAGAATAGAATAGAACAGAATAGAACAGAATAATATAGAATAGAATAGAATAGAACAGAACAGAACAGAACAGAATAGAATGAGGAACAGAACAGAATAAGGAATAAGAATAGAATAGAATGCAGAATACAATATAGAATAGAACAGAACAGAATAGAATAGAATGAGGAACAGAACAGAAAAAGGAATAAGAATAGAATAGAATAGAACAGAATAATATAGAATAGAATAGAATAGAACAGAATAGAATGAGGAACAGAACAGAATAAGGAATAAGAATAGAATAGAATGCAGAATACAATATAGAATAGAACAGAACAGAATAGAATAGAATGAGGAACAGAACAGAAAAAGGAATAAGAATAGAATAGAATAGAATAGAATAGAATAGAATAGAATAGAATAGAATAGAATAGAATAGAATAGAATAGAATAGAATAGAATAGAATAGAACAGAATAATATAGAATAGAATAGAATAGAACAGAACAGAACAGAACAGAATAGAATGAGGAACAGAACAGAATAAGGAATAAGAATAGAATAGAACAGAATAGAATAGAATGCAGAATACAATATAGAAGAGAACAGAACAGAACACAAGAGAAGAGAAATAAGAAGAGAAGAGAAATAAGAATAGAACAGAAATAATAATAATAATAATAATAATAATAATAATAATAATAATAATAATAATAATAATAATAATAATTTCATTTAAAAAGTAGCAAACATTAAAACAAAACCCCTAAATACTAAAATCAAATATAACCAGTCCTTTGTTCAAATCCTGCCCCAGAGAGGCTGGCAGAGGATGGGGAGTGGGGGAGGAGGGAAGCAGGATTTGGGGTTGGTGGGGGGGGGACAAATCCCCCCCCAAGGCTAAGGAGCATGGGCTCACCCATAACCCCCCCTCCCCAGGAAAAAAAAAGCAAAAAGGCAGGAAAATCTTTAGCGAAAAAGATCAAACACTCGACGGGCATTGAATATCACCTGTTCTTTTCTTTTCTTTTCTTTTCTTTTCTTTCTTTCTTTCTTTCTTTCTTTCTTTCTTTCTTTCTTTCTTTTCTTTCTTTCTTTCTTTTTCTTTCTTTCTTTTTTCTCTTTCTCTTTCTTTTTTCTTTCTTTCTTTCTTTTTTCTCTTTCTCTTTCTCTTTTTCTCTGTATTTCTTTCTTTCTTTTTCTTTCTTTCTTTTTTCTCTTTCTCTTTCTCTCTTTTTTCTCTTTCTTTCTTTCTTTCTTTTTTCTCTTTCTCTTTTTTCTCTTTCTCTCTTTTTTCTTTCTTTCTTTCTCTTTCTCTTTCTTTCTTTTTTCTCTTTCTCTTTCTCTCTCTTTTTCTTTCTTTCTTTCTTTCTTTCTTTCTTTTTTCTCTCTCTTTTTTCTCTTTCTCTTTCTCTCTTTTTTCTCTTTCTTTCTTTTTTCTTTTTCTCTTTTTTCTCTTTCTCTTTCTCCCTTTTTTCTCTTTCATTCTTTTTTCTTTTTCTCTTTTTTCTCTTTCTCTTTCTCTCTTTTCTCTCTTTCTTTCTTTCTTTTTTCTCTCTGTTTTCTCTTTCCCTTTCTCTCTTTTTTCTCTTTTCTTTTTTCTTTCTTTTTTCTCTTTCTCTTTTTTCTCTTTCTTTCTTTCTTTCTTTCTTTCTTTTTCTTTCTTTCTCTTTCTCTTTATTTTCTTTCTTTCTTTCCTTCCTTCTTTCTTTCTTTCTTTCTTTCTTTCATAAATCGGATTAAATTTTAGATGGGGGCGGGGCAGGAGCCGTCCAATCGGAGCGCTCCCAGATGCTCCCCAAAGGGGAGCTATAAATCCAACCGGCCACGGCCAGTTCGACGCTCTTCCTTCCCTCCAGGCATTCCGGGCTCCTGAGCACGTGCAGAGGGCTCGTCCCGCCAGGTAGGAAGGGGAACCCGGTGGGTGGGGGGTGCTAAGAGGTTGCTGGTGGCGGTGGGGTTCCCCCCCCAAAGGCTGGGTTGGCGAGGAAGGGAGCCCTGCTTCGGGAAGAAGAGCTGGAAGGGGGCCTCCGAGGACATCTAGTCCAACCCCCTGCTCCTGAATGCAGAATCACAGAGTTGGAAGGGGACCCCGGAGGTCCTCTAGTCCAACCCCCTGCTCGAGCGGAAGACCCTTACAGAATAACAGAGTTGGAAGGGACCCAGGAGGTCCTCTAGTCCAGCCCCCTGCCCGAGTGGGTGACCCTTACAGAATAACAGAGTTGGAAGGGACCCGAGAGGTCCTCTAGTCTAACCCTCTGCCCGAGTGGGTGAGCCTTACAGAATCACAGAGTTGGAAGGGACCCCGGAGGTCCTCTAGTCCAACCCCCTGCCCGAGCCGGAGACCCTTACAGAATAACAGAGTTGGAAGGGACCCGAGAGGTCCTCTAGTCTAACCCTCTGCCCGAGTGGGTGAGCCTTACAGAATCACAGAGTTGGAAGGGACCCCGGAGGTCCTCTAGTCCAGCCCCCTGCTCGAGTGGGTGACCCTTACAGAATAACAGAGTTGGAAGGGACCCCGGAGGTCCTCTAGTCCAGCCCCCTGCTCGAGTGGGTGACCCTTACAGAATAACAGAGTTGGAAGGGACCCTGGAGGTCCTCTAGTCCAACCCCCTGATCAAGCGGGAGACCCTTACAGAATAACAGAGTTGGAAGGGACCTGAGAGGTCACCTAGTCCGACCCCCTGCCCGAGCGGGTGACCCTGACGGAATCACAGAACGACAGAGTTGGAAGGGACCCCGGAGGTCCTCTAGTCCAACCCTCTGCTCAGGCAGGAGACCCTTACAGAATAACAGAATATCAGAGTTGGAAGGGTCCTCAGAGGTCATCTAGTCCAACCCCCTGCTGGAGTGGGAGACCCTTACAGAATATCAGAGTTGGAAGGGACCCTGGAGGTCCTCTAGTCCAGCCCCCTTTCCGGCGAGCAAAGTCGAGGGGGCAAGCCCGATTCGCTTAACCACGGCGCTCCTGACTGAAGCCCGGCCTTGATTCACTTAACGACCGGGGGGGAGGGTGAGGAAGGTCATAAAAATGTGGCAAAAATATTCACCTGGCAAATATGTTGAGGCTCTGTCACGGTTTGTCAATCTACCCGTATTTGCCTTCTCTTGGTTTGTCTCCGTCCCTCCCGAGCGGTCGGGAGCTTCCCCAGACTGACCTCAATGAGGACTAGCGGCTTGGCTGGCCCTTCCTTCTGAACCTTTTCCCTTTCCTAGGGACCCGACCGGCTGGCTGGCTGCCCCGACTCCTTCCGCGGGGATTCCCTCCGGCTCAGAGAGATGTGGCGAGCCGTCTTTCCGCCTCCCGTCCTCAGCATCCTGGCCTGGCTTTCCCTCTGGCAGACGCTGGCGGTGGACGATGGGTAAGGACGGAGCCAAGAGCTCTCATTCTCCCCTCCCCCTTCCGAAACCCGGCCCGAGGTTTGCAGGGAGCGATGGGTTAGTGGGTTCCCAAAGCATCTCTCTCGGCAAGGAAAGGGACGAAGGAGTCGGTCCCTAATTACTGAAGCAGCCGAACGCCAACCCTGCGGGGCGGTCCCTGCAGAGCTGACGTTTAGGTGCGGCCTCCCAGGAGGGGACCCTCTGCTCCTTCTTGGCTGCCGCGTCCCGGAGAAGGTTTTCCGGGACCTTAATCTGACTTCCCAATTAGCCGAGAGCTTAGGATTTCCTGGTGGTCTCCTTTCCACCTCTTCACGAAGGCCAGCTTCATTTGGGGAAACTCCTTCTTGGCTGCAAGCCTGGAAAAGATTTTCCTTGCCGACTCTTCCTCCTCCTCCTCCTCCTCCTCCTCCTCCTCCTCCTTCTCCTCCATCTCCTCCTCCTCCTCCTCCTCCTCCTCCTCCTCCTCCTCCTGCTGTTAGCCTATAGCTCAGGATTTCCTAGTGGTCTCCTTTCCACCTCTACGTGGGCTTAGTTTCATTTGGGGAATGTCGCAACTCCTTCTTAGCTGCGATCCTGGAGGGGGGAAAAAAAAATCTCCTTGCCTTCTTCCGGGACGTTTATTTGCTTCCCCAGTTCGCCTAGAGCTGAAGATTTCCTCATGGTCTCCTTTCCTCCGTCCGGCAGGCGCTGGTGCGAGAGGGTGGTCCAGGTGCGAGATGAAGATGTGGTGAACGTGCGACGGGAGGACATGGTGCCCTGCGCGGAGGTCTACCAGTACACCCTGCAAGGCTGGCACCTCGACCGGGACAGGACCCGCCGAGCGACCGGCCCCGGGGGCGCCCTGTGCTACATTTACAAGTGAGAGCCCGGAGGGCGAGGCGGTGGGCGGTGGTGGGGCTGGACTGGATGGCCTCCCAGGTCCCTTCCCTCTCTGCCCTTCGATGATTCTGGAAGGGTCTCTCCTGTTTGAGCAGGGGGTTGGACTAGATGACCTCCGAGGTCTCTTCCAACTCTGTGATCCTGTAAAGGTGTACTGCTTAGGAAGCGGGCTGGACTAGATGACCTCCGAGGTCCCTTCCCGCTCTGCCCTTCTATGATTCAGAATGGGTCTCCTGCTTGAGCAGGGGGTTGGACTAGATGACCTCCCAGGTCCCTTCCCGCTCTGCCCTTCTATGATTCTGGAAGGGTCTCTCCTGTTTGAGCAGGGGGGCTGGACTAGATGACCTCCCAGGTCTCTTCCAACTCTGTGATCCTGTAAGGGTGTACTGCTTAGGAAGCGGGCTGGACTAGATGACCTCCCAGGTCCCTTCCCTCTCTGCCCTTCTATGATTCTGGAAGGGTCTCTCCTGTTTGAGCAGGGGGTTGGACTAGATGACCTCCCAGGTCCCTTCCCTCTCTGCCCTTCTATGATTCTGGAAAGGTCTCTCCTGCTCGAGCAGGGGGAGTTGGACTAGATGACCTCCCAGGTCCCTTCCCGCTCTGCCCTTCGATGATTCTGGAAGGGTCTCTCCTGTTTCAGCAGGGGGTTGGACTAGATGACTTCCCGGGTCTCTTCCAACTCTGTGATCCTGTAAGGGTGTACTGCTTAGGAAGCGGGCTGGACTAGATGACCTCCCAGGTCCCTTCCCTCTCTGCCCTTCTATGATTCTGGAAAGGTCTCTCCTGCTCGAGCAGGGGGAGTTGGACTAGATGACCTCCCAGGTCCCTTCCCGCTCTGCCCTTCTATGATTCTGGAAGGGTCTCTCCTGTTTGAGCAGGGGGTTGGACTAGATGACCTCCCAGGTCCCTTCCCGCTCTGCCCTTCTATGATTCTGGAAGGGTCTCTCCTGTTTGAGCAGGGGGTTGGACTAGATGACCTCCCGGGTCTCTTCCAACTCTGTGATCCTGTAAGGGTGTACTGCTTAGGAAGCGGGCTGGACTAGATGACCTCAAAGGTCCCTTCCCGCTCTGCCCTTCTATGATTCTGGAAAGGTATCTCCTGCTCGAGCAGGGGGAGTTGGACTAGATGACCTCCCAGGTCCCTTCCCACTCTGCCCTCCTATGATTCAAAATGGGTCTCCTGCTTGAACAGGGGGTTGGACTAGATGACCTCCCAGGTCCCTTCCCTCTCTGCCCTCCTAAGATTCTGGAAGGGTCTCTCCTGCTCCAACAGGGGGTTGGACTAGATGACCTCTAAGGTCCCTTCCCGCTCTGCCCTCCTATGATTCTGGAAGGGTCTCTCCTGTTTGAGCAGCGGGCTGGACTAGATGACCTCCAGGGTCCCTTCCCGCTCTGCCCTTCTATGATTCTGGAAGGGTCTCTCCTGTTTGAGCAGGGGGGGTTGGGCTAGATGACCTCCCAGTTCCCTTCCCTCTCTGCCCTCCTATGATTCTGGAAGGGTCTCTCCTGTTTGAGCAGGGGGGGTTGGACTAGATGACCTCCCAGGTCCCTTCCCTCTCTGCCCTTCTATGATTCTGGAAGGGTCTCTCCTGCTGGAACAGGGGGTTGGACTAGATGACCTCTAAGGTCCCTTCCCACTCTGCCCTTCTATGATTCTGGAAGGGGTTAAACTACATGACTTGTTTTTTCTATTTCCTTCTCTCTCCTTCTCTCTCTATTACTTTTTTATTATTTAATAAGGATTTTTATGATTATGATTAATATTAATAATAACAATAATAATAATAACAATACTAATACTAATACTAATACTAATGATATTAATAAAAATAATAATAATATTAATACTACTACTACTACTACTAATAATAATAATAAAATTAATAATACTAATACTACTACTACTAATAATAATATTAATACTAATACTAATAATATTACTAATACTAATACTAATAATATTAATAATACTAATAATATTTCTAATACTAATACTAATACTAATAATATTAATAATTATAATAATAATAATATTACTATTACTAATACTAATACTAATAATATTAATAATAATAATAATAATAATAATAATATTAATACTACTACTACTACTACTACTAATAATAATAATAATAATTTTAATAATACTAATACTAATAATACTAATAATACTAATACTAATAATAATAATACTACTAATAATAATACTAATAATTAATAATAATAATAATAATAATAATAATAATAATAATAATAATAATAATAATAGCCATCATCATCATCATCATCATCATCACACTGTCAGCCAGATACTCAGACTGGGTTTGGCATTTTTTTTCCCTATCAAGTCCTTACCAAGGCTATTATTCTTAGTTTTATTATTATTATTATTATTAGCTTTATTATTCTTAGTTTGACCGTTCATTTATTTTCTGATTCCTCTCTGTATTGGATTTATTTGATTTCTTTCCAAATATTTTGACATTTTGACAGAGAAACCACCGCAAAAAAAAAAAAATGTACCGTTCCCCCCAAAAAACCCCACACAATAAAACGGATTAACTAAATCCCGAGATCATCTAGCCTGACCCCGCCCGGCCACAAGCCCAGGAGGTTAAAAGCGACCCACGCGAGGGACTAGGGACCCTCCTCGGTTACCCCGAACCGCTTTGGAAACCCGGTTTGGATGGCGGCCTGTTTTTGATCTCCGCCATCTTTGTATTTCCTCACACACACACACACACACAACCCTCCCCGCTACTTCGTCACAGGAACGAGGACCCCGGGCCCGTCGCTTGGAACCGGACGGTGCGCGCGTGCTGCGAAGGCTGGAGCGGGCCCCATTGCACCGAGGGTGAGGAGTTGGGGGGCTGCGCGGGTTGGGGGGCTTACTCCTCCTCTACTCCACGGTGTGTGTGTGTGTGTGTGTGTCTTCGGGTATTGGGGCCCCGAGTTCGAAACGGCAGGGAGAGACCCGATCTTGCGAATTTGCCTCGCTCTACGACCGCCTTCCCTGTCTCCAGCCTTCCCCCTTAGCGTCTTTCCGTGTGGGGGTGACCCACCGCCCCCCCCCTTTAAGGGGAGCCTGCACCCAGACTTTGAGAGGTCCTCGACGTACGACGGTTCGCTTAGTGACGACCACCGAAAAGGGAAAAAAAATAAAACGTAAAAAGCCGCTGAGGACCGTCGTTCACGCCTCCGACTGCGGCCGCCTCCCCCAAACCTTAAAATCCAACGGATCGGCAATCGGGTTCCTATTTACGACGGTGATTCACTTAACGACAGTGGCCCGAAAGGTCGTAAAATGGGACAAAACTTAGTTGATCAATCTTTCACTTACCGAGCAAAAATCTGGGCTCAATTATGGCCGTAAGTCAAGGACTAGTTGTAAAGTACGTGTAGTCCTCTACTTACGACAACTCGTTTAGTGACCAAAGTTGGAACGGCACTGAAAAAAATGCGACTTAGTTGTTCACACTTACGACCGTTTGCCGGATCCCTGTGGTCGCGGGCTCAAAATTTGGATGCTTGACAACTGACTCGTACTTATGACGGTTCGCAGCATCCCGCGGTCACATGATCTAAATTCGGACGCTTGGCCACTGACTCGTACTTACGACGGTCGCAGCGTCCCGGGGTCACGTGATCCACTGACTCATATTGGCAACCGTTTCATATTTACGACGGTCGCAGTGTCCTGGGGGGTGGGTGGGCGAGGAGGTCAGGTGATCCGCTTTTGTGACAAGCAAAGTCAGATTCACTGAACCACCCCGTGTGCCTCGCTTAACGACTGGAACTGTCTCACTTAGCGGTGGAAATGTGTGTGTGGGGGGGGGTGGGGCTCCGTTGCGGTCGTAAGCTGAGGATTCCCCGGATCTGCCTGTCACTTGGAATATTCCCCTCTGTGGGCAGCCCCGCTCCTTCCCTGCTCGCCTGGCTAACTCGCTGAACCGATGTCTCGCTTAGTGACGGACGTTTGTGGTCGTAAGTTGAGGACTCCCTGAAAAAAATGAGTTAACTATATAATTGTGGGTCTGGTTGTGTGAACCTGACACTCCTCCTGGGATTCTGCTTTTGGGGCCTTGCAGGAGCGACGTCGGTGGGCCCTTGCTTCTCCACCTGGCAGTGCCAGGACGTGTCCCGGGTGCGAAACCTGTCGCTCTTCAGCATGGCCGAATGTTGCAATCTGCCGTGGGGCCACAGCTGGCAGAATGCCTCCACGGGGCTCTGCTTTACCTGCTCTAGGGAGCCCCCGAAAGGTAAGTTGCACTAGGCTGAACTGTCAATTATCCAGTAGGGACGCTGTCAATTATCTTAGTTTTAGCCTGACTGTCAATTATCCAGTAGGGACGCTGTCAGTTATCCTAGTTTCAGCCTGACTGTCAATTATCCAGTCGGGACACTGTCAATTATCCTAGTTTCAGCTGAACTGTCAATTATCCAGTTGGGACACTGTCTATTATCTTACTTTCAGCTTGACTGTCAATTATCCAGTCCAGGCACTGTCAGTTATCTTAGTTTCACCCTGACTGACAATTATCCAGTAGGGACGCTGTCAATTATCTTAGTTTCAGCTTAACTGTCAATTATCCAGTCCAGGCGCTGTCAGTTATCTTAGTTTCACCCTGACTGACAATTATCCAGTAGGGACGCTGTCAATTATCTTAGTTTCAGCCTGACTGTCAATTATCCAGTAGGGACGCTGTCAGTTATCCTAGTTTCAGCCTGACTGTCAATTATCCAGTCGGGACACTGTCAATTATCCTAGTTTCAGCTGAACTGTCAATTATCCAGTCGGGACGCTGTCAATTATCCTAGTTTCAGCTTAACTGTCAATTATCCAGTCCAGGCGCTGTCAGTTATCTTAGTTTCACCCTGACTGACAATTATCCAGTAGGGACGCTGTCAATTATCTTAGTTTCAGCTTAACTGTCAATTATCCAGTCCAGGCGCTGTCAGTTATCTTAGTTTCACCCTGACTGACAATTATCCAGTAGGGACGCTGTCAATTATCTTAGTTTCAGCCTGACTGTCAATTATCCAGTAGGGACGCTGTCAGTTATCCTAGTTTCAGCCTGACTGTCAATTATCCAGTCGGGACACTGTCAATTATCCTAGTTTCAGCTGAACTGTCAATTATCCAGTCGGGACGCTGTCAATTATCCTAGTTTCAGCTTAACTGTCAATTATCCAGTCCAGGCGCTGTCAGTTATCTTAGTTTCACCCTGACTGACAATTATCCAGTAGGGACACTGTCAATTATCTTAGTTTCAGCCTGACTGTCAATTATCTAGTAGGGACGCTGTCAGTTATCCTAGTTTCAGCTTGACTGTCACTTATCCAGTAGGGACGCTGTCAAATATCTTAGTTTCAGCCTGACTGTCAATTATCTAGTCGGGACACTGTCAATTATCTTAGTTTCAGCTTGACTGTCAATTATCTAGTAGGGACGCTGTCTGTTATCTAAATTTCAGCTTGACTGTCAATTGTCTAGTAGGGACGCTGTCAATTATCCTAGTTTCAGCTGAACTGTCAATTATTTAGTCGGGACGCTGTCAATTATCTTAGTTTCAGCTTGACTGTCAATTGTCTAGTAGGGACGATGTCAGTTATCCTAGTTTCAGCTTGCCTGTCAATTATCCAGTAGGGACGCTGTCAGTTATCCTAGTTTCAGCTGAACTGTCAATTATCCAGTCAGGACGCTGTCAATTATCTTAGTTTCAGCCTGACTGTCAATTATCCAGTAGGGACGCTGTCAGTTATCCTAGTTTCAGCCTGACTGTCAATTATCCAGTAGGGACGCTGTCAGTTATCCTAGTTTCAGCATGACTGTCAATTATCCAGTAGGGACGCTGTCAGTTATCCTAGTTTCAGCTTGACTGTCAATTATCTAGCTGGGACGCTGTCAATTATCTTAGTTTCAGCCTGACTGTCAATTATCCAGTAGGGACACTGTCAATTATCTTAGTTTCAGCTGAACTGTCAATTATCCAGTCCAGGCGCTGTCAGTTATCTTTGTTACAGCTTGACTGTCAATTATCCAGTAGGGACGCTGTCAGTTATCCTAGTTTCAGCTTGACTGTCAATTATCCAGTAGGGACGCTGTCAGTTATCCTAGTTTCAGCTTGACTGTCAATTATCCAGTAGGGACGCTGTCAGTTATCCTAGTTTCAGCTTGCCTGTCAATTATCCAGTAGGGACGCTGTCAGTTATCCTAGTTTCAGCTTGACTGTCAATTATCCAGTAGGGATGCTGTCAGTTATCTTAGTTTCAGCCTGACTGTCAATTATCCAGTAGGGACACTGTCAATTATCCTAGTTTCAGCTGAACTGTCAATTATCCAGTAGGGACACTGTCAATTATCCTAGTTTCAGCTGAACTGTCAATTATCTAGTCGGGACGCTGTCAATTATCCTAGTTTCAGCTGAACTGTCAATTATCTAGTTGGGACGCTGTCAATTATCCTAGTTTCAGCTTGACTGTCAATTATCTAGCTGGGACGCTGTCAATTATCTTAGTTTCAGCCTGACTGTCAATTATCCAGTCGGGACACTGTCAATTATCCTAGTTTCAGCTGAACTGTCAATTATCCAGTCGGGACACTGTCAATTATCCTAGTTTCAGCTGAACTGTCAATTTTCTAGTCGGGACGCTGTCAATTATCTTAGTTTCAGCTTGGCTGTCAATTATCCAGTAGGGATGCTGTCAATTATCCTAGTTTCAGCTTGGCTGTCAATTATCCAGTAGGGACGCTGTCAATTATCTTAGTTTCAGCTTGACTGTCAATTATCCAGTAGGGATGCTGTCAATTATCTTAGTTTCAGCCTGACTGTCAATTATCCAGTAGGGATGCTGTCAATTATCTTAGTTGCAGCCTGACTGTCAATTATCCAGTAGGGACGCTGTCAGTTATCCTAGTTTCAGCTTTTCTGTCAATTGTCCAGTCCAGGCACTGTCAATTATCTTCGTTTCAGCTTGACTGTCAATTATCTAGCTGGGACGCTGTCAGTTATCTTAGTTTCAGCCTGACTGTCAATTATCCAGTAGGGACGCTGTCCGTTATCTTAGTTTCAGCTCGACTACCATTCATCGAGTCGGTCAATGAATTTTCAGGCCCTGGTGGAATCTGTTAATGTTTGAAGGGGAGACGGAAACGGGATAAAGGATTAAAAAAGATATTTGGCTATCAAACGTCTCGCTAAGCCCGGCCTAGGCGCCGCTCTTCTCACCGTCCCTTTCTCCCCAGGCGCCCTGCCTTCGTCCCGCCTCCGGCCGGCTGCCCCCTCGGCGCTCCTGGCCGGACAGAGGTACCGTCGCCCGCCCTTCGCCACCTGCCTCACCTGGGACGGCTTGCACTACCGCACCTTCGATGGGAGGCATTTCCGCTTCGTGGGCAACTGCACCTACGCCCTGGCTGCAGCGTCCGACGGTACCTGGGCCGTGTACGTCTCTTCCGGCCGCGGGGGCTGCGTGCCGGGCCAGTGTCAAAGGGTGAGGGATCTGGACACTTGAAGCGTGCATGTGCGTGTGTGTGTGTGTGTGTGTGCGGGTCTGCAGGTTCGCTCCCGTAACCATCCAGAGTCTTATGCTTCCGGGCGTGTAGGGGTCAGTCCTGGACTTATGACCGTTCTCTCGGTGATCGTTCCGAGTGACGAAAAAGGGACTCGCGACCATTTTTTGTATTTTGTATTTTGTATTTATTATTATTATTATTATTATTATTATTATTTTTATTATTATTATTGTTTTTGTTGTTATTGTTATTGTATAATAATAATAATAATAATAATAATAACAATAATAATAATAATAATACTGCTAATACTGCTAAGCTTGTAAGCCGCCCTGAGTCTTCGGAGAAGGGCGGGATATAAATGGAATTAAAATAAATAAAATAAAAATTATTATTATTATTATTATTATTATTATTATTATTATTATTATTATTATTATTATTTTGATTAGTTTTCCAATATTGCAAGAGTATCTTTACAAAGCAACGTGGCGTCTGGGTTACGATCGTTCCGTTTCGGAGAAATACATGTTATTAAAGGTAAAGGTAAAGGTTCCCCCGCACACGCGTGCTAGTCGTTTCCGACTCTAGGGGCCGGTGCTCATCTCCGTTTCAAAGCCGAAGAGCCAGCGCTTGTCCGAGGACGTCTCCGTGGTCATGTGGCCGGCATGACTAGACGCCAAAGGCGCACGGAACGCCGTGACCTTCCCACCGGAGCGTTCCCTGTTTTTCTACTTGCATTTTGTACGTGCTTTCGAACTGCTAGGTTAGCAGAAGCTGGGACGCGTAACAGGCGCTCGCTCTGCTACGCGGCGCTCGGGATTCGACCCGCCAAACTGCCGACCTTCTGATGGACAAGCTCAGCGTCCTAACCCACTGAGCCGCCGCGTCCCTTACATATTATTACAAATCTCCAAATTGTTGTAACCCATACTTCCTCTCTCTCTTTTTTTCCTTTAATACATGCTGTCTCTTATCTAAATTGACATACTTCTCACTGCTACCCATCAGTCGTTTAATAGTTTTGTTATATTTATCAAAACTTTAGCACAGGCATGTCAAACTCGCGACGTCACGTGACGTCACCCGACATATCGGAGCTTTATTTCTCTATTGCCGGCAATGGGATGGGCGCGGTTTCGTTGTGACGCGTCTGGCCCCTGGGCCGGCAGTTTGATACCCCTGCTTTAGTATATTAGTGGGTTAGGACGCTGAGCTTGTCGATCGGAAGGTCGGCAGTTTGGCGGGTCGAATCCCGAGCGCCGCGTAACAGAGTGAGCGCCTGTTACTCGTCCCAGCTTCTGCCAACCTAGCAGTTCGAAAGCACGTAAAAAATGCAAGTCGAAAAATAGGGACCGCTCCGGCGGGAAGGTAACGGCATTCCGTGCGCCTTTGGCGACCAGTCATGCCGGCCACGTGACCACGGAGACGTCCTCGGACAAGCGCCGGCTCTTCGGCTTTGAAACAGAGATGAGCACCGGCCCCGAGAGTCGGAAACGATTAGCACGCGTGTGCGGGGGAACCTTTACCTTTTACCTTTATATTTTAACATTCCATCTTTAAAACCTCAAACCCCTACAGTATATATATTTTTCCAGCTTTAATTTTACACCGATATTAAAATTAAACGTTTAAAATTTCTCCTGTTCCTATTGCTAAATAACCTCCGTTCCCTTTGCACCATTTTCTCCAATACCTAGTAAGGTAATGCACTTCTTATTTATCCCATTTCCATCTCAATATTAGTAGTACAGTATTAGAATAGTAGTCATTAGAATACCAATTGCAAGGCCAAGAGGAGCACAATATAATATTCCTGTTTCTCATTTACAGTTTCCGCATATTGATTGATTGATTGATTAATTGATTAAATTTATATGCCGCCCTTCTCCCTAAGGACTCAGGGCGGCTCACAACAGTAAAAGAAAATAAGAAACATAAAATACAAAAATTAAAAAAAGAATTAAACAACAAATGTGATAAATACATGACAATTTAACCCAATCAAAGCCTAATTTAAACCACGATCCGTCCAGACCCACTTGTTAAAAATTAAGCAAAATTTCTTCCGACCATTTAAAAAAAAAAACAAAAAACTTACGACCATCGTATCACCTGATCCAAGTTCAGACACTTGACCTATTTACGAGGGTTGCCGGATCCCGGAGTCACAGGATCCCCTTTGGGATTCGCTTAAGAACCGGGCGACTCACTTAACGTCCTCAAGCGTTTCCTGAACAACGGCGGGTAAAGAAGAGGGGACTGTGTGTGTGTTTGTGTGGGTGGGTGGGTGGGTGAACGGGCTTAACGCACGTCGCCTTCGGCGAGGATAATTTGGGGGAAATCCGTTCGGGTCGTAAGTCGAGGACTACCTATCCAGAGTCTTTTTCCCGGGGAGACGCGTGGGCGGAAGAGGGGAGGCGAGGGCAGACCGAGACCCCCCCATCCTCAGGCTCCTCCTTCCCCGCCAGGACCTCCGCATCCTCTTCGGACTCGACCTGGTGACGGTTCGCGGACGTAACGTCTCGCTCAACGGCGCCGCGGTGACCGAGAAGGAGCCACTCCTGCGAAAAGGTGAGGGCTGGGAGGGGGGGCAAATGGGGGTTAGCAAAAGGAGGCGTCCCGCGCGGTTTAGAGGTTCCGTTCTGCCTGAGGTTGGCGGGGGCCGGGCCGGGTGCGGCGTTTCGCACCCGCAGCTTATCTCTCCCCTCTCGACTCCCTCCAGGGATCAGTGTCTGGTGGCTGGGGGACTTCCTTTTTCTGGACAGCGGCCTGGGGATCCGGGTCAAATTTGACAGCCGGAGCACGATCTACGTCACCGTCGGGACCGCCCTGCGAGACACCACTCGGGGGCTGTGCGGCGTCTACAACGACAACCCTGCAGGTAAGGCAGCTGGGGAGGGGCAGGGTCTGAATTCCAGGCCCGGGTGGAGGGGACCCCCCCCCGGTCTCTGTCCTTCTCCCCACACACCCCTCATTCAAACGTAAGCCTACTATTGGGGAGATGGGATCCTGCAAGGAATCACGGACGTGGGTGAGAGTTTTAAGAAGCGATTGGGCGAGCATTTGCCCGAAATTATGCAGGGTTTCCTGCCTGAGCAGCAGGGTGGACTAGAAGACCTCCCAGGTCCCTTGCAGCTCTGCTATGCTGCAATTCCGCTAGTCTGCAGTTCGGCTGTTCTGTTCCTCTCCTCTTCTGTTGTTTTGCTATTCCGCTATTCCGTTGTTCTGTAATTTTGTTATATTCTGTTATTCCACTGTTCCGCTATTCTGCGATTCTCCTATTCTGCTGTTCCGCTACTCCACTATTCCGTTATTCTGCAGGTCTGCTGTTCTGTTCTTCCCCTGTTCTGCTATTCTGTAATTCTGCTACTCCGTTATTCTGCTATTCTGTTTTATTCTGTTATTCCGCTGTTCTGTTGTTCTGTTATTTTCCTATTCTGCTATTCTGTATTTCTACTATTCCATTATTCTGCTATTCTGCTACTCCACTATTCTGTTATTCTGTTATTCTCCTATTCTGTAATTCTCCTATTCTGTAATTCTGCTGTTCTGCTATATTCTGTTATTCCACTATTCCATTATTCTGCTATTCTGTTATTCTGCTATTCTGTAATTCTGTTATTCCACTATTCCACTGTTCCGTTATTCCGCTATTCTGCTTTATTCTGTTATTCCGCTGTTCTGTTATTCTCCTATTCTCCTATTCTGTTATTCTACTATTCCATTATTCTGCTATTCTGCTACTCCACTATCCCATTATTCTGTTATTCTCCTATTCTGTTATTCTCCTATTCTGTAATTCTCCTATTCTGTAATTCTGCTCTTCTGTTACGTTCTGTTATTCCACTATTCCATTATTCTGCTATTCTGTTATTCCGGTGTTCCGTTATTCTGCTATTCTGTTTTATTCTGTTATTCCACTATTCCATTATTCTGCTATTCTGTTATTCTGTTATTCTGTTTTATTCTGTTATTCCACTATTCCATTGTTCCCCTATTCTGCTATTCTCTTATTCTGCTATTCCGCTACTCCACTATTCCATTATTCTGCAATTCTGCTGTTCTATTATCCTCCTATTCTGTAATTCTGCTATTCTGTTATTCTGCTATTCTGTTTTATTCTGTTATTCCACTGTTCTGTTATTCTCCTATTCTGTTATTCTCCTATTCCATTATTCTGCTATTCTGCTACTCCACTATCCCATTATTCTGTTATTCTCCTATTCTGTTATTCTCCTATTCTGTAATTCTCCTATTCTGTAATTCTGCTCTTCTGTTACGTTCTGTTATTCCACTATTCCATTATTCTGCTATTCTGTTATTCCGGTGTTCCGTTATTCTGCTATTCTGTTTTATTCTGTTATTCCACTATTCCATTATTCTGCTATTCTGTTATTCTGTTATTCTGTTTTATTCTGTTATTCCACTATTCCATTGTTCCCCTATTCTGCTATTCTCTTATTCTGCTATTCCGCTACTCCACTATTCCATTATTCTGCAATTCTGCTGTTCTATTATCCTCCTATTCTGTAATTCTGCTATTCTGTTATTCTGCTATTCTGTTTTATTCTGTTATTCCACTGTTCTGTTATTCTCCTATTCTGTTATTCTCCTATTCCATTATTCTGCTATTCTGCTACTCCACTATTCCATTATTCTGTTATTCTCCTATTCTATAATTCTGCTAGTCTGTTATATTCTGTTATTCCACTATTCCTTTATTCTGCTATTCTGTTATTCTGCTGTTCCGTTATTCTGCTATTCTGTTTGTATTCTGTCATTCCACTGTTCCGTTTTTCTGTTATTCTTGCTATTCTGTTATTCTGTTGTTCTGTTATTCTCCTATTCTGCTATTCCGCTATTCCGTTATTCTGCTCTCCTGTTATTCTGCTCCTCTATAATTCTGTGATATTCTGCTATTCCGCGATTGTGCAATGCCGCTCTTGTGCTCTGCTGTTCTACCGCTCTTCTGCTTTTCTGCGATTGTTATTCCGCGAGTCCTTTCTTCCGCTCTTCCGCTCTTCCGCAATTCTCTTATTCTGCTCTTCTGCTCTTCCTGTCCATTAGTCTGGGGGTGTTGTTCTCCCCCCTTCCCCAGCAGTGAAATTTTGAGGTGATGCCCCCCCCTTCTGGGGTCCTTCCCAGGATCCTAAACTGGCTCTCGGTCGCCTCCTCTCCGTGCTCCGAGCCAGATGCGTGACTCGGTGGGGGTTTCCGGACCTTCCCCGCAGCATTCCCCTTCTGTGCCCACAGATGACTTCCAACGGGTGGGAGGGGACGTGGTCCCGCTGGCGGCCAGCTTTGGCAATTCTTGGCGTATCCCCGAGAACGGCTTGGTAAGTACCGATCGAGAAAGGCAGGGGGGGCCGCGTGCGTAAGCGGGTGTGGCGGGGCCCCCCCTGCCCATCCTTTCTGAACGGCTCGGCCCCACCGGTTCCTTGGAGGCCATTGGCAGGGCTTGCCTCCAACCCGGGGGGGATCCTCACATTACGAGCCCGTTTCTGTCCCTAAGCGGGACCCGGCTTCAGCGCCTTGGCCCCCGTCGGCTGGCTTCGCCGGCCGCTGTCGTAAAAAGGGAACGGTGGCATTTGTTACGTGGGGAATGCGGTCTTTTAAGCGCACCCGGGCTTCCCCCGTGACCTCGCCCTCGGAGCTGGGCGGTTTTCTTGCCGACGTTTCAGGACCCAACTAGGTAACATCATCCATGCTAGAAGAGAGGGGGGTTTTATGGAGAGGAGGAGGAGGAGGAGGAGGAGGAGGAGGAGGTGGTCCCAACCTAGTCATTCTATGATTCGGTAATGGTCTCCTGCTCGAGCAGAGGGTTGGACTAGATGACCTCCAAGGTCCCTACCAACTCCTATGATTTGGTAAAGGTCTCCTGCTCGAGCTGGGGGTTGGACTAGATGACCTCCAAGGTCCCTTCCAACTCCTATGATTCAGTAAGGGTCTCCTGCTCGAGCAGGGGGTCGGACTAGATGACTTCCGAGGTCCCTGCCAACTCCTGTGATTCGGTAAGGGTCTCCTTCTCGAGCAGAGGGTCGGACTAGATGACCTCTGAGGTCCCTACCAACTCCTATGATTCGGTCAGGGTCTCCTGCTCAAGCAGGGGGTCGGACTAGATGACCTCCAAGGTCCCTTCCGACTCTTATGATTCGGTCAGGGTCTCCTGCTTGAGCAGGGGGTCGGACTGGATGACCTCCGAGGTCCCTTCCAACTCCTATGATTCGGTAAGGGTCTCCCGCTCGAGCAGGGGGTCGGTCTAGATGACCTCCGAGGTCCCTTCCGACTCCTGCGATTTGGTAAGGGTCTCCCGCTCGAGCAGGGGGTAGGACTAGATGACCTCCGAGGTCCCTTCCGACTCCTGTGATTCGGTAAGGGTCTCCTGCCCGAGCAGGGGGGTCGGACTAGATGACCTCCGAGGTCCCTTCCTGCTGTCTTCTGATGAATGAAATGAGTTGATGCATTGCACCTCTTCCTTTGGTTGCTGCAGAGTCCCTGCAGAGACGCCGCGGAGGAACCGCACCGGTGCGACGGTCTGCCGGACGGCGACGTTCAGGAGGAGGCTGAGGCTACTTGCCAAAAGTTGCTCTCCAGCTCTTTCGCCCAGTGTCATGTGCAGGTGAGGTGTGCATTGTGCACACGTGTGCACGCACACACACACACACACACACCACAGCTGTCACCCCACCCACCAAAGGTAAGCCTCAATAAACGTCGTCCTTCACTTATGACCCCCGAAGGATTCTGTCGCTAAGGGAAAGCTTTGTGAAGCGAGCTTCGTCCCTTTCGACCATCTTCCTCGCCACCGTTGTTAAGTGAATCTGGCTTCCTGCTTGTCAGGAAAGCCGCCAATGGGGATCACGTAAGACACACACACACACACACACACACACACACACACACAAACCGAGGGACACTGCGACCGTCCTCAATACGAGTCGGTTGCCAAGTGTCTGAATTTGGATCACGTGAGCCCGGGAACACTGCGACCGTCCTCCATACGAGTCGGTTGAATTTGGATCACGTCACCGCAGCGATGCTGCGACGGTCATCAGTGGGAAAAATGGTCCCGAGTCCCTTTGTTCAGTGCCGTCGCAACTCTGAGCAGTCACTAAAATAAACCATGGCTATTCAAGGCTTAATCTCGGCCTCGCTCTCGTGTGGCCTTAGAGCACGGTTTGTTTGCACTGCGGCAACAGTCGGGCCTGCGGGAAATGGTCCTCTGTCCCTTTTTTTTTCACCGCCGTCGGAACTTTGCGCGGTCACTAAATGAACCGTCGTAAACCGAGGACTACCCGGACAGGTCCTCCGCAGCCTCCCCTTCCCAAATCTCCTAAGGCTATGCCTCTTCCTTTTCCCCCGGGCAGGTGGATCCCCGAAGTTTCTACGACACCTGCAAGTACGTGCTGTGCAGCCGACGGGCAGGGCCCAACGCCGCCTGCGAGACCTTCGCCAGCTACGCCCGTGAGTGCGCCCAGCGAGGGGTCTTCGTCAACTGGAGAAGGGCCGGCTTTTGTGGTAAGGGGCCGCGTGCCAGGGAAGTGTGTGTGTGTGGGGTGTAGGTGCAGCGGGGTTTCGAGACCCCCCAGCTCAAGCAAGGGACCCTTAGAGAACCATAGAATCACAGAGCGGGAAGGG
>NW_028148298.1:0-36797 GCF_947247035.1 Vipera ursinii | reverse complement strand
TTCCTTCCTTCCTTCCTTCCTTCCTTCCTTCCTCCCTCCCTCCCTCTCTTCCTTCCTTCCTTCCTTCCTTCCATCCTCCCTCCCTTCCTCCCTCTCTTCCTTCCTTCCTTCCTCCCTCCCTCCCTCCCTCCCTCCCTCCTCCCTTCCTTCCTTCCTTCCTCCCTCCCTCCCTCCCTCCCTCCCTCTCTTCCTTCCTTCCTTCCTTCCTTCCTTCCTTCCTTCCTTCCTCCCTCTCTTCCTTCCTTCCATCCTCCCTCCCTCCCTCCCTCCCTTCCTTCCTTCCATCCTCCCTCCCTCCCTCCCTCCTGCTCCCTTCCTTCCTTCCTTCCTTCCTTCCTTCCTTCCTCCCTCCCTCTCTTCCTTCCTTCCATCCTCCCTCCCTCCCTCCCTCCTGCTCCCCTTCCTTCCTTCCTTCCTTCCTTCCTTCCTCCCTCCCTCTCTTCCTTCCTTCCATCCTCCCTCCCTCCCTCCCTCCTGCTCCCCTTCCTTCCTTCCTTCCTTCCTTCCTTCCTTCCTTCCTTCCTTCCGTCCTTTCTTCCTTCCTTCCTTCCGTCCTTCCTTCCTTCCTTCCTTCCTTCCTTCCTTCCTTCCTTCCTTCCTTCCGTCCTTTCTTCCTTCCTTCCTTCCGTCCTTCCTTCCTTCCTTCCTTCCTTCCTTCCGTCCTTTCTTCCTTCCTTCCTTCCATCCTCCCTCCCTCCCTCCCTCCTGCTCCCCTTCCTTCCTTCCTTCCTTCCTTCCTTCCTTCCTTCCTTCCTTCCTTCCTTCCGTCCTTTCTTCCTTCCTTCCTTCCATCCTTCCTTCCTTCCTTCCTTCCTTCCTTCCTTCCTTCCGTCCTTCCTTCCTTCCTTCCTTCCATCCTCCCTCCCTCCCTTCCTTCCGTCCTTTCTTCCTTCCTTCCTTCCATCCTCCCTCCCTCCCTCCCTCCTGCTCCCCTTCCTTCCTTCCTTCCTTCCTTCCTTCCTTCCTCCCTCCCTCTCTTCCTTCCTTCCATCCTCCCTCCCTCCCTCCCTCCTGCTCCCCTTCCTTCCTTCCTTCCTTCCTTCCTCCTCCCTCTCTTCCTTCCTTCCATCCTCCCTCCCTCCCTCCCTCCTGCTCCCCTTCCTTCCTTCCTTCCTTCCTTCCTTCCTTCCTTCCTTCCTTCCTTCCTTCCGTCCTTTCTTCCTTCCTTCCTTCCGTACTTCCGTCCTTCCTTCCTTCCTTCCTTCCTTCCTTCCGTCCTTCCTTCCTTCCTTCCTTCCGTCCTTCCTTCCTTCCTTCCTTCCGTCCTTTCTTCCTTCCTTCCTTCCATCCTCCCTCCCTCCCTCCCTCCTGCTCCCCTTCCTTCCTTCCTTCCTTCCTTCCTTCCTTCCTTCCGTCCTTTCTTCCTTCCTTCCTTCCGTCCTTCCTTCCTTCCTTCCTTCCTTCCTTCCTTCCTTCCTTCCTTCCGTCCTTTCTTCCTTCCTTCCTTCCGTCCTTCCTTCCTTCCTTCCTTCCTTCCTTCCTTCCTTCCTTCCTTCCTTCCATCCTCCCTCCCTCCCTTCCTTCCGTCCTTTCTTCCTTCCTTCCTTCCATCCTCCCTCCCTCCCTCCCTCCTGCTCCCCTCCCTCCCTTCCTTCCTTCCATCCTCCCTCCCTCCCTCCCTCCTGCTCCCCTTCCTTCCTTCCTTCCTTCCTTTCTTCCTTCCTTCCTTCCTTCCATCCTTCCTTCCTTCCTCCCTCCCTCCCTCTCTTCCTTCCTTCCATCCTCCCTCCCTCCCTCCCTCCCTTCCTTCCTTCCATCCTCCCTCCCTCCCTTCCTTCCTTCCGTCCTTCCTTCCTTCCTTCCTTCCATCCTCCCTCCCTCCCTTCCTTCCTTCCGTCCTTCCTTCCTCCCTCCCTTCCTTCTCTCCCTCTTCCCCTCTTTCCTCCTTCCCTCCCTCCCTCCCTTTTTTGCTCCACTTGTTAACTGAATCGCTGCAGTTTTTAAGTGAATCCGGCTTCCCCCTCCCCTCCCCCCAATTGACTTTGCTTATCAGAAGGTCCCAAAAGGGAATCACGTGACCCCCGGGACACTGCGACCGTCATAAGTATGAGTCAGTTGCCAAGTGTCCGAAGTTTGATCCATCGGGATGCTGCAACGATTGTGGGGGAAACGGTCAGAAAGTCCCCCCCTTTTTTCATTGCCGTGGTAACTTCAAACGGTCACGAATCGAACGGATGCAAGCCCAGGACCGCGCTCCATTCCATTAATATATCTCTCTCTCTCTCTCCCTCGTGGCCCCCTCCCTCTGCGCCCTCTTTCTGCTGAGGTTGCTTGTGTATCGGGTGGGGTGCATGGGTTCATGGGGGGGGGGCGGGGGAAAACCTGCTCCTTGGCCCTGGGTGCGAGTCTCGCTTTGGATCGCCCAAGTCTCTTTGCGGTGCTGGGCCTTCTTCTCCGCCCTCTGGTGATCCGACGTCTTTTTCTCCTCGTGTTTTTTCTCCCTTTCACAGCCTGCAGCCCCAACGCCTGCCGAGCCGTGGGCCGGGGTCTCCAGCCCAAGGGGGTCCGCGTCAAGGAGGTGGCGGACTTCAAGGTCTACACCAAGGGAGCCGGCACCGGCGACCTCAAGGTGGCCCTCAAGGGACCAAGTAAGTTTGATTCTTCCCCCCCCCCCACCGCCCGAGGAGAAATCTATTCCTGGTCTCCGAGTTGCAAGGAATTGTGCCAGCAGTCCTCTACTTACGACCGCCACTGAGCTCACAATGTATGTTGCGGAGACAATCTGTTCCCCAATCTGATGCTTCTTCTCCTGCCTTCGGGCGCTTTGGAGAATAGAATAGAATAGAATAGAATAGAATAGAATAGAATAGAATAGAATAGAATAGAATAGAATAGAATAGAATAGAATAGAATAGGAAGGGATCTTGGAGGTCATCTAGTCCAACCCCCTGCTCAGGCAGGAAACCCAATACCATTTCAGACAAATGGCTGTCCAGTCTCTTCTTGAAAACTTCCAGTGTTGGAGCATTCACCGCTTCTGGAGGCAAGGAGTTCCACTGGTTAGTTGTTCTAACTGTCAGGAAGTTTCTCCTTAGTTCTAGGCTGCTTCTCTCCTTGACTACTTTCCATCCGTTGCTTCTTGTCCTGTTGTAAGTCAAGGACTATCTGTAATCGAATTATTGTCTGGAAGTATAAAGCCACATCTCTTTTTAATCTGATATAAAAAGAAGAAGAGGTATCGCTGCTTTCGTAAGTGGCTACAAAGACACCGAAGCTCGATCCTCCACCAGGGATCTCCCAGTGGTCTTCTTTCCTTAGCAATGCTTCGAAAGGAAGGCTCGCTTGTTTGTGCAGAGGAATGCTGGTACAAAGTTGTTCTGTTTTTCACCCCAGAAGGAACGGAGGAACCGGTGAAGGTACGAGAGATCGGCGATGGGGTTTATGAGTGTGAATATTACCCCAAAGTGCCTGGAAAGTACGTGGTGTCGATTACATGGGGTGGTCACGCCATCCCTAGGAGGTAGGCCACTCTGCAAGGGCAGATATGGGGTGGGGGAACATGGCTCTTTTAAGAATCTCTAGCCAGGAGTATCTGTGAAGGGTATGTGTCAAAAATGCCGAAGGAGAACCACAGCCACACAATTGAAGCCCAGACTTACACTGTCTCTAGTGCAACGTTCCTCAGCTGTCCCTGAGTGGGAAGGGAGCTTAGAGGTCATCTAGTCTAGCCCCCTGATCAGAGTAAGATCTGGTGGACCAGCTCCCACAAATGGCTATCCACATTTCCCCTCTAAAGAGCATCTGACCCCAACCAGGTCTATTTGGTTTGACAAACTGTAGTTTTAGTAAGCTGGGTTTAGCATAACGTGTGCACCCAGACACAGGGTGTCTTCGTTCTTCCGGCTGGTGTCTTCTCTCAACCTTGGCTACTTTGAGACGGGTGGACTTCAACTTCCAGAATTTCCCCAGCAAGGCAAAAGCATTCTGGGAGTCGAAGTCCACTTGTCCTAAGGCTGCCAAAGTTGAGAAACACTATTCTAGTGGCAGTGAGTTCCACCTGTTATGCTCAGGGGGCAAAACCTGATCCAAATGGCTGGCTGGGGATGAAATTGGCCTCTAGGTGAATTCAGAGAAGGAGTTTCCAGTTTGCGGGATGCATCTAGAAACTGTTATTTATTTATTTATTTATTTGTCTGTCTGTCTGTCTGTCTGTCTGTCTATCTATCTATCTATCTATCTATCTATCCATCCATCCATCCATCCATCCATCCATTTATCCATCCATCCATCCATCTATCCATCTATCTATCCATCTATCTATCTATCTATCTATCTATCTATCTATCTATCTATCTATCTATCTATCTATCTATCTATCTATCTATCTCTTGCCTTTATCATTCCAATAAATCTCAAGGCATTGAACATATCCAATATTCCTTCCTTCTCCTATTTTCCTCACAAAAACAATCCTGGCAGGCGGGCTGAGTTGAGAGGAAGGGACTGTCCCAAAGTCACCCCCCCCGGCTTTCATGCCTTAAAACAAGACTAGAACTCACCGTCTCCTGGTGATTGGCCTAAAGTCACCCAGCCAGCTTTCATGCCTAAGGTGGGACTAGAACTCACCGCCTCCTGGTGATTGGCCCAAAGTCACCCAGCCGGCTTTCGTGCCTAAGGCGGGACTAGAACTCACCATCTCCTGATGATTGGTCCAAAGTCACCCATAAGGCTTTCGTGCTTAAGGTGGGACTAGAACTCACTGTCTCCTGGTGATTGGCCCAAAGTCACCCAGCTATTTTTCCTGCCTAAGGCAGGACTAGAACTCACCGTCTCCTGGTGATTGGTCCAAAGTCACCCAGCTGGCTTTCGTGCCTAAGGCGGGACTAGAACTCACTGTCTCCTGGTTTCTAAGTTGGTGCTTTAACCACTAGACCCAACTCTTCCTTTCTTCTTTCTCAGTCCCTTTGAAGTGCAAGTGGCCCCTGAAGCTGGGTTGCAGAAGGTCCGGGCTTGGGGCCCCGGCCTGGAAACGGGCATGGTGGGCAAGTCTGCTGACTTTGTTGTGGAGGCGATTGGCACCGAAGTGGGCACGCTAGGTACGTAACGGTCGTGTCTTCTCGTCCGACCCCCTGCTCAGGCAGGAAACCCGGTGTAACATTGCAGACAAACGGTTGTCCAATTTTCAGTGTTGGAGCATTGACAACTTCTGGTAGCAAGTTGTTCCACTGGTTAATTATCTTAACTGTCTCCTTAGTTCTAGGTTGCTTCCTGGCTAGTTCTGGTCTAAAGGGTGACCCCCCCTCCCACCCTCCCTCTTTCCTCATTGTCCGCTCTTCCCACCGTCCTGCAGGGTTCTCCATCGAGGGTCCCTCGCAGGCCAAGATCGAGTGTGACGACAAAGGAGACGGTTCGTGTGACGTGCGATATTGGCCCACCGAGCCGGGCGAGTACGCCGTGCACGTGATATGCGACGACGAGGACATCAAGGACAGCCCGTTCATCGCCCACATCCTGCCGGCCACCAACGAGTACTTCCCCGAGAAGGTCAGCCTCTCCCGGCTCCCGGGCTCCGTCCTGGGGATGGTGGGGGGGGAGGTGGTGGTGGTGGGTCCAAGCGCCGTTGGGCTGCTGGGCTGAGGCTGGTCCCCATCCCACCCTGTCCAGGTCAAGGCCTTCGGTCCCGGGCTGGAGCCGGTGGGCTGCATCGTGAACAAACCGGCCGAGTTCACCATCGATGCCCGAGGAGCTGGGAAGGCAGCGCTGAAGATCTACGCTCAGGTAAGGCGGGGAGCGGTGCTGGTCTGGAGGCCTTGAAGGCTTTTCGTTGTGTTGTTTTGTTTTGTATTATTTTATTTTATTTTATTTTACTTTATTTAGTTTAGTATTTTATTTTATTTTACTTTATTTTATTATTATTTTATTTTATTTAGTTTAGTATTTTATTTTATTTTACTTTATTTTACTTTATTTTATTTATTTATTTTACTTTATTTTACTTTATTAATATTTTACTTTATTTTTACTTTATTATTATTTTATTTTATTTTACTTTATTTTGTTATTTTATTTTATTTCATTATTTTATTTTATTTTATTTCATTATTTTATTTTATTTAGTCTATTTATTTTATTTTATTATTTTATTTATTTTATTTTATTTTATTCCATTGTTTTATTTTATTTAGTCTATTTTATTTATTTTATTTTATTTTTTATTTTGTTTTATTATTTTATTTTATTTTATTATTTTATTTATTTTATGTATTATATTTAGTTTAATATTTTATTTTATTTTATTAATATTTTACTTTATTTTACGTTTTTATTTTACTTTTTATTTTATTTTATTCGTTATTCTATTCTGTTTTATTTTATTATATATTTACATTCTGAGTGTATTATTTTTATAAGCAACTCAGGGTGGGGAACATATCTCATATTCCTTCTTCCTCTTATTTTCCCCTACAATAGCAGTACTATGAGGTGGGCTGAGCTGACTGGCCCAAAATAAGCCAGCTGGCTTTCATGCCTAAATAGGGCTAGAAGTCCCATTCACCTGGTGATTGGCCCATAGTCACCCAGCTGGCTTCCATGCCTAAAGTGGGACCAGAAGTTTACTGGTTACTGGCTCAAAGTCACCCAGCCAGCTTTCAGGCCAAAGGTGGAACTAGAACTCACCATCTCCCAGTTTGTAGCCTGGTGCCTGAACTACTAGACTAGGGGTCTTCTTTCAAACTTGACCCTTTGATGACTTCTGGGAGTTGAAGGAATTCTGGGAGTTGAAGTCCACAAGTCATCAAAGGGTCAAGTTTGAAGACCCCAGTACTAGACCAAACTGGCTTGAAGAAGGCAGCTCAGGATCTCTCCCAGTGTCCTGAAGTGATGACACTTCAACCTGTCTGTCACCTCTACTCAGGAGCCTCAGGACGCACCCAAGCACTTCTTTAGCCATCCAGGAGTAACTTAGGAGCTGGTTCTCACCCAAGGTACTTCTCTTCCTAGGATGCCGAAGGCGTTCCCATTGACGTCAAAGTCAAGGACAATGGCAACGGGACCTTCTCCTGTGTCTACGTCCCCACCAAGGCCATCAAGCACACCCTCATCATCAGCTGGGGAGGCGTGAACATCCCCAAGAGTCCATTCCGGGTGAGTGACCCCGGAGTGGAGAAGCCTGTTGGTGGGCTCTTGGCCATCTTCTCTTGATGGCCCTTTGGGGAGCAGGGAGGAGTGTCAACCGATGCATGGACAAGTAGGAGATCCCCGGCCAATCTTCTGCTGGAGCTTAGAGATGGGAAGGTCTCCGTCCAAGCCCGTGTAGGCCATCAACTCATCCAGCTTCTTCTCAACATCACCCTCGTCTGGCTTAGTCTCTCTCTCCAAACTTGGATGAAGGTGACGTAGAACAACACAACTAGTGGTCAACCAGGACCAGCTGAGCAGAAGCTGGAGGCCACAGGGATGGAGACACTGTCTCAGAAGAAGGAGGTGTCCTGATTGACAGGCCTTAGTGGGCCAGGCCCAATTTCTCTAAATGGTTTGAATTTTCTAGGAAGATATCTACGACATGGTCTTTACTGGTACATACAACCACAGGATTGAGGGTGCTACGTAAGAAATGTGTTAAGAGAATTTTGCCCCATTTTATGACCTTTCTATATTTGTTAAGCGAATCCCTGCAGCCGTTAAGTCGGCAACAGGGTGGTTAAGCCAATCCTTCTTCTCCTGTTGAATTTGCTTGTCAAGAAGGTCACAAAAGGTGATAAGGGGCCCCTGGGACACTGCGACCGTCGTAGATGTGAGTCAGTGGCCCAGTGTCGGAATTTAAAACAGGTGACCAGAGGGGTGTCGTAACGGTCGTAAGTGTGTGAAAAACGGTCATCAGTCCCTTTTTGCAGTGGTGTTGTAACTTGGAACAGTCACTAACAGACCTGTTGTAAATCAAGGACTGCCCCGCATACATAAAGTGTTTGAATTCTGATCAATATATTTCAAAAAATGCTGATCGCGTGACCGTGGGGATGCCGTCATACTTGTCAGTTTGAGGAAAGGTCGTAAGTCCTAAGCCGTGGTAACTGCGAATGGTGGCTAAGCGAATGGGTAAACCAAGGACTCCCCAGAGTCCGTTAGGATTCCACGATTCCATTCTGCTTCTCGTACGTTCATCTGCTTTTCTTCTCTCCTCCCAGGTGATTGTCGGAGAAGGTAGCCACCCCGACAAAGTCAAGGTCTACGGTCCTGGAGTCGAGAAAACGGGGCTGAAGGCCAATGAGCCCACATACTTCACCGTGGACTGCAGCGAGGCTGGCCAAGGTGACCCCCAACTCTGAGAACACGTGGGAGGGTAGGGGAGGAAACAAACCACAAACGTCAACAGAAGAAAGTCGGAGGGGACCTTGGAGATCTTCTAGTCCAGGGTTCCCCAAACTTGGCCACTTTATGACTTGTGGACTTCAACTCCCAGAATTCCTCAGCCATTTCTCTAGCCCAGGGGCTGGCTCAGGAATTTTGGGAGTTGAAATCCACGAGTCATAAAAGAGCCGAGGTTGCCTACCCCTGCTCTAGCCCAGCTGTTTTTGGGTGGATCCAAACCCCTAAGGTGGCCTTGCTGGAGAAGACAAAAGCCACCTTTGAATTCTGATCCTTCAACTGCTTGTACTGCGAAGACGATCCTTTTGGTGGGATTCTGGTGGGTTCGTAGCCGTGTTTTTCAACTGTGGCCACTTTAACGTGGGTGGACTTCAACTCCCAGAATTCCCCAGCCAGAATCCAACAAAAAGGACCCACTGTGACCTGGTTTGGCCCAAGGTCACCCAGCTGGCTTTCATGGCTAAGGTGGCACTAGAATTCACCGTCTCCTAGTGATTGCCCCAGTGTCACCCAATCAGCTTTCATGGCTAAGGTGGGACTATTTATTTATTTATTTATTTAATTTATATATAGCCATGAAACTAGAACTTACCGTCTCCCAGTGATTGGCCCAAGGTCACCCAGCCAGCTTTCATGCCTAGGGCAGGACTAGAATTCACCGTCTCCTGGTGACTGGCCCAAGGTCACCCAGCCAGCTTTCATGCCTAGGGCAGGACTAGAATTCACCGTCTCCTGGTGATTGTCCCAAGGTCACCCAGCTGGCTTTCATGACTAAGGCAGGACTGGAACTCACCCTCTCCCAGTTCTTAGCCTGGTGCAAAGCTGGCTGGGAAATTCTGGGAGTTGAAGTCCACCCATCTTATAGTGGCCAAGGTTGAGAAATACTGGTTTATCGGAAGACCCTGAGGCAGCGTGCCCTTCCAGATTTCTCCTGCTAAATTTCCCGTCGTCCCCAGCCAGGCTATCCCATCGGAGAAGAACTTCCATCTCTTTCTGATGGAACTCCATCCGCAAGGCTTTGGGGAAGAATGCAAACGGTACAAGCCAACATTCACATGTTGGCTTGTCCAGAAGAATCTCAGGGCGCTTCATCCTGTCGGGAGCAGGGACCCCCCCCCCAGACTGTGGCTATGTTGGGAAGCAGAGACGTCTTCCCAAACTCTTGACCTTTTAATCCCATTTTTTTTGCTTTGCAGGAGACGTGAGCATCGGCATCAAATGCGCCCCTGGGGTGGTGGGCCCGGCTGAAGCCGACATTGACTTTGACATCATCAAGAATGACAACGACACCTTCACTGTGAAATACACACCTCCAGGCCCTGGGCGTTATACCATCATGGTGCTGTTTGCCAGCCAGGTAAGGCCCTTGGGTGCCAAGGGAGCGCCCAGCCGGGCACCCTGTACATAGGCCATATGTGGCCAGAGGTCCATCGATGTGGATCAGAACTTTTGGTTGACTGAGGGGTTCCTCTCTTGCTTTTCTATCGCCAAGTTGCATGACTTCATGGCCAGTTCGGTCTAGTGGTCATAGCACCAGGCTAAAAACTGGGAGAGGGTGAGTTCTAGTCTTTCCTTAGGCATGAAAGCCAGCTGGGAGACCTTTGGGCTAATTACCAGGAGACAGTGAGTTCTAGTCCTGCTTTAGGCGTGAAAGCTGGTTGGTTGACATTGGGCTAATCACTGGGAGACAGTGAGTTCTAGTTCTGCTTTAGCCATGAAAGCCAGCTGGGTGATTTGGGGCCAGTCACCAGGAAATGGTGAATTCTAGTCCTCCCTTAGGCATGAAAGCTGGCTGGGTGACCTTGGGCCAATCACTGGGAGACAGTGAGTTCTAGTTCTGCTTTAGCCATGAAAGCCAGCTGGGTGATTTGAGGCCAGGTATTTATTTTGGGAGAAAAGGAGGCAGAGCTAGGAGGTGGAGCTAAGTGTACCATCAGGCTAGAATGGTTATGTTCCCACAAATGTTCTAAGTCCAGACCCTCTGGAACTCCACTGATCCTTCCCTAGTGCCGATTTAGCTAGCACCAACCTTGAGTTGACTGAGTTCTGGTGGGCAGGCTTGAGCAACGCACCTTCTGAACCTCAACTTCATGTATGGTCCTGATCCTTTGTGCTTGACGTCACCCATGGGGAAAAAAAGCACATGAGATGTAGGCAACCTTGGCTCTTTTATGACCCGTGGACTTCAACTCCCAGAATTCCTGAGCCAGCCATGCTGAGGGGAAAGGGAGAGGTTTCCATGCTGAGCCACGCTGGCTGAGGAATTCTGGGAGTTGAAATCCACGAGTCATGAGGGTGTCATAGTTCCCCCATGCTGGCTCAGGAATTCTGGGAGTTGAAGTCCACGAGTCATGAGGGGGGGGTCATAGTTCCCCCATGCTGGCTCAGGCATTCTGGGAGTTGAAATCCACGAGTCATGAGGGGCCCATAGTTCCCTCATGCTGGCTGAGGAATTCTGGGAGTTGAAGTCCATGAGTCATGAGGGGGACATAGTTCCCCCATGCTGGCTCAGGAATTCTGGGAGTTGAAGTCCACGAGTCATGAGGGGGGGTCATAGTTCCCCCATGCTGGCTCAGGCATTCTGGGAGTTGAAATCCACGAGTCATGAAGGGGCCATAGTTCCCCCATGCTGGCTCAGGAATTCTGGGAGTTGAAGTCCACGAGTCATGAGGGGGGCCATAGTTCCCTCATGCTGGCTGAGGAATTCTGGGAGTTGAAGTCCATGAGTCATGAAGGGGCCATAGTTTCCCCATGCTGGCTCAGGAATTCTGGGAGTCGAAGTCCAGGAGTCATAAAGGGGCCATAGTTCCCCCCATGCTGGCTCAGGAATTCTGGGAGTCGAAGTCCACGAGTCATGAGGGAGCCATAGTTCCCCCATGTTGGCTGAGGAATTCTGGGAGTTGAAGTCCACGAGTCATAAAAGAGCCAAGGTTGCCTCCCCCTGGGATAGGCCCTCCCTTTCAGGTGATGTGCCCATCCTGTTACCCTCTTTCCTGATTCCTCTCTTCTTCTGGGTCCCTGCAGGAAATCCCCACCAGTCCTTTCCACATCAAGGTGGACCCCTCGCACGACGCCAGCAAAGTGAAGGCAGAGGGGCCTGGTCTCATTCGGACAGGTGAGTGACCCCCCCCAAAGTATTCATTTGGGGTGAAATTTTACATACCCTCTTAAGAGAACAGCGGAGTTGGAAGGGACCTTGGAGGTCTCCAGCCCCCTTTTCAAGCAGGAGACCCCAGACCCTTTTAAAGAAACGGCTGTCCCACTCTCTTCTTGAACATCTCCAGCGATAACAGAATAACAGAGGTGGAAGGGACCTTAAAGGTCTTCTAGTCCAACCCCTAGCTCAAGCCGGGCAGCCTTTACAATGTCTGACAAGCGACTGTGCAGTCTCTTCTTCAAAACCTCCAGTGATGAAGCTCCCAGAGCTTCTGGTGGCAAGCGGTTCCACTGGTTAATTGTCCTCCCTGTTAGGAAGCTTCTCCTTAACTCCAGGTTGCTTCTCTCCTTGAGTAGTTTCCATCCATTCTTTCTTGTCCTGCCTTCAGGCGCTTTGGAGAATAGGGTGACACCCCCACCCCACCCCCTTTTTCGTGGCAGCCCCTCAAATACCTGAACCCTACTATTATATCACCTCTCTTCCAAAGAGGCTGCAAATTTCGGCTCTGGGGGGAAAGCTGCTCTTTTTCCAATGACAGTTTCAGAGATGGATGGGGGTCTCCAGCTGGGAATTGACTGGAAAAGTAGCTCCATCTAGGTGGAATTTCTGGAGACGTGGCTGCCACGCCGTGTCTCTTGCAAGCCAGGCAAAGGGGAGAGCTGACCACCGTTCTGGATGCTTCCTCCCCAGGCGTGGAGGTCGGGAAGCCCACCCACTTCACCGTGTTCACCAAGGGAGCAGGCAAGGCCAAGCTGGATGTCCACTTTGCCGGTGCCACCAAGGGTGAGGTGGTGCGTGACTTTGAGATCATCGACAATCACGATTACTCCTACACGGTCAAATACACAGCTGTGCAGCAGGTGAGCGAGGGCCTACCTCTGCTGGCCTCTTGGATGGTCCTTCAAGCTAGGTGAACGTCACCCGAGGTCACCTTCTCATTTCCTCGGTCGACCTCCTAGGAACGGTCTCGACTGTCCAGGATGTCAGCCTGCGGAACAGGCTGCCACTTGAAATCAAGAGATCTCCTTTGCGGTAGGCCTTCAAAGAGAGGCCGGAGGGTCATCCTCTAGTGGACCTCGCACCGAGCAGCGGGTGGGATGGGACCTTCTCTCTAGGCCACCTGACAAGGTCCCACCGTGTCGTTTTTGAACGAACGTACCAAACATATTCCTGTCCCCCACCACCCAGGGAAACATGGCGGTGACGGTGACCTACGGCGGGGACGCCATCCCCAAGAGCCCCTTCCCCGTCTATGTGGCTCCCCCTCTGGACCTCGGCAAGGTCAAAGTCCAAGGACTCAACAACAGTAAGTTTGACCTCGAGTCTACCTGTTGGGTGCGGTTGAGTTGAGAGGGTTGTTAGAGTTGTGGGTTGTGGTAGGAGATGACCAGGCTGAGCCCGAGGGAGGAGGGGTCAAATACATCGTTCCTTTGGGGGTCTCTACACCCCCATAAGAGATCTAAACCCAGCACACACACCCCTTGAAGTCTGTTGACTCTTATCTGGGGCCAGTTTGCCGGTTCAGATTTTCGCGGTCCTCCATTTTAGCAACCGTTCAAAATTACGACGGCACTGGGAAAAAATGGCTTACGACCGTTTTTTCGTACTTATGACCGTTGCGGCATCTGGTGATCAAAATTAAGACGCTTGGGAACGGACTCACATTTATGACGGTTGTAGTGTCCGGAGGGGGGGGGCGTGTCGTGGGATCCCCGTCTGATGAGCCAAGTCAGTGGGGACTGCCAGATTCATTTTAGCAACCAAGCCACTAATTTAATGGGTGCAGTGATTCCCTTAACGGCTGTGGCAAGGAAGGTGGTAAAACAGGGCAAAATTCACTCGACAAATGACTCACTTAGCGACAGGCATGTTGGACTCCCTTGGTGGTCGTACATCGAGGACTCCCTGCACACGCTTTGCTGCGACACAGCCGCGTGCGCATGGACGTGCATTGTGTGTTTAGATTGCATGCTAACCGCGGTGCCACCAATGGTTCATCTCGGTAGAATTCAATGTGCTTCCTTCTCCTCTCCTGCCCATGCGCAGAGGTCGATGTGGGTCGGGACCAAGAATTTACAGTCAACACGCGTGGAGCTGGTGGACAGGGACAGGTGGACGTGAAGATCAGTTCGCCCTCCCGCCGGCCGATTCCGTGCAAGATGGAGACGGGGGCCACCAACGATGCCCACTCGGTGAAGTACATGCCGCCCGAAGAGGGACCGTATAAGGTGGACGTCACCTACGACGGGAACCCGGTGCCTGGAAGCCCCTTTGCCGTTGAGGCTGTCATGCCCCCCGACCCGACCAAGGTCAGCGCCAGCTGGAGACTCAGAGCTGCAGGCTGTCGAGGGTGGGTGGGTGGGTGGGGGAGTGGGGGGGGGCTGAGAAGGAAGGAAGGAAGGAAGGAAGGAAGGAAGGAAGGAGGGAAGGAGGGAAGGAAGGAAGGAGAGGGAGGGAGGGAGGGAGGGAAGGAAGGAAGGGATTGGAGGGAGGGAGGGAGGGAGGGAGGGAAGGAAGGGAGGGAGGGAGGGAAGGAAGGAAGGAAGGAGGGAGGGAGGGAGGGAGGGAAGGAAGGAAGGAAGGAAAGAAGGAAGGAAGGAGAGGGAGGGAGGGAGGGAAGGGAGGGAGGGAGGGAGGGAAGGAAGGAAGGAAGGGAGGGAGGGAGGGAAGGAAGGAAGGAAGGAAGGAAGGAGGGAAGGGAGGGAGGGAGAGAGGGAGGGAAGGAAGGAAGGAAGGAAGGAAGGAGGGAAGGAAGGAAGGAGAGGGAGGGAGGGAAGGGAAGGAAGGAAGGAAGGAAGGAAGGAAGGAAGGAAGGAAAGGAGGGAGGGAGGGAGGGAAGGAAGGAAGGAAGGAAGGAAGGAGGGAAGGAAGGAAGGAGAGGGAGGGAGGGAAGGAAGGAAGGAAGGGATTGGAGGGAGGGAGGGAGGGAAGGAAGGAAGGAAGGAAGGAGAGGGAGGGAGGGAAGGAAGGGAGGGAGGGAGGGAAGGAAGGAAGGAAGGGAGGGAAGGAAGGAAGGAAGGAAGGAAGGAGGGAAGGGAGGGAGGGAGAGAGGGAGGGAAGGAAGGAAGGAAGGAAGGAGGGAAGGAAGGAAGGAGAGGGAGGGAGGGAGGGAGGGAAGGAAGGAAGGAAGGAAGGGATTGGAGGGAGGGAGGGAGGGAAGGAAGGGAGGGAGGGAGGGAAGGAAGGAAGGGATTGGAGGGAGGGAGGGAGGGAGGGAAGGAAGGAAGGGAGGGAGGGAGGGAGGGAGGGAAGGAAGGAAGGAAGGAAAGAAGGAAAGAAGGAGAGGGAGGGAGGGAGGGAGGGAAGGGAGGGAGGGAGGGAGGGAAGGAAGGAAGGGAGGGAGGGAAGGAAGGAAGGAAGGAAGGAGGGAAGGGAGGGAGGGAGAGAGGGAGGGAAGGAAGGAAGGAAGGAAGGAAGGAAGGAGGGAAAGAAGGAAGGAGAGGGAGGGAGGGAGGGAGGGAAGGGAAGGAAGGAAGGAAGGAAGGAAGGAAAGGAGGGAGGGAGGGAAGGAAGGAAGGAAGGAAGGAAGGAGGGAAGGAAGGAAGGAGAGGGAGGGAGGGAGGGAAGGAAGGAAGGAAGGGATTGGAGGGAGGGAGGGAGGGAAGGAAGGAAGGAAGGAGAGGGAGGGAGGGAAGGAAGGGAGGGAGGGAGGGAAGGAAGGAAGGAAGGGAGGGAAGGAAGGAAGGAAGGAAGGAGGGAAGGGAGGGAGGGAGAGAGGGAGGGAAGGAAGGAAGGAAGGAGGGAAGGAAGGAAGGAGAGGGAGGGAGGGAGGGAGGGAAGGGAGGGAGGGAGGGAAGGAAGGAAGGAAGAAAAGGAGGGAGGGAGGGAGGGAGGGAAGGAAGGAAGGAAGGAAGGAAGGAAGGAAGGAAGGAAGGAGAGGGAGGGAGGGAGGGAGGGAGGGAGGGAGGGAAGGAAGGAAGGAAGGGATTGGAGGGAGGGAGGGAGGGAAGGAAGGAAGGAAGGAGAGGGAGGGAGGGAGGGAAGGAAGGGAGGAAGGGAGGGAGGGAGGGAAGGAAGGAAGGAAGGAAGGGAGGGAAGGAAGGAAGGAAGGAAGGAGGGAAGGGAGGGAGAGAGAGAGGGAGGGAAGGAAGGAAGGAAGGAAGGAGGGAAGGAAGGAAGGAGAGGGAGGGAGGGAGGGAAGGAAGGAAGGAAGGAAGGAAGGAAGGAGAGACAATGAAAGAAAAAAGAGAAAGAGGAAGGACATACTGAAAAAGAGGGAGAAAGAAAGGACACACAGAAAAAGAGGGAGGGAGGGAGAGAGAGAGACAGAGAGAGAGAGAGAACAGAGAGAGTGAGAAGGACAAAGAGAATGAGAATGGAGCCCAAACTGCAGAAAAAATGAGCCAATCACCAAGTAACTGTGAGTTCCAGTCTAAACAAACAGGCAAGCAAGTAAAGAAACAATGAATGAATGAATGAATTGAAAACAAGCAAATCTGACCCTCGTGTCTTGTCCTCTGCTAGGTGTGTGCCTATGGGCCTGGACTGAAGGGGGGATTTGTGGGGAAACCCGCCCCTTTCACCATCGATACCAAAGGAGCCGGCACGGGTGGGCTGGGCCTGACCGTGGAGGGTCCCTGCGAAGCCAAGATCGAGTGCCAGGACAACGGCGACGGTTCCTGCTCTGTCTCCTACTTACCCACTGAGCCTGGTGAATACACCATCAACATCCTCTTTGCCGAGGCTCACATCCCGAGCTCTCCCTTCAAGGCGGACATCAAGCCCGTCTTCGACCCAACCAAGGTGACGGCCAGCGGGCCTGGTCTGGAGCGTGGCAAGGTGGGCGAGGTGGCCACCTTCACCGTGGACTGCTCCAAGGCGGGCGACGCCGAGCTGACCATCGAGATCATCTCCGATTCGGGGGTCAAAGCCGAGGTACTGATCCAGAACAACAGCGACAGCACCTACAGCATCACGTACATTCCTTCCTTCCCGGGCACTTACACCATCACCATCAAATACGGCGGGCATCACGTGCCCAAGTTCCCAGCTGGGGTCAACGTGGATCCTGCTGTGGACACCAGCAACATCAAAGTCTTTGGACCTGGTGTGGAACCTCGAGGTAGGTTTTCGGGTGAGCAGGATGGCGGCCATGTTACTTCACCAGGACAGAAAGGCCAAGTCCCAAAGTGGGGAAAATATATTAATAATTAAGAACAATAAATAAATAATAATTAAGAAGAAACCTGTAGGAGATGACCGGGCTGGAGCCCGAGGGAGGAGTCAAACGTGTCATAAGTCACGAGTCCCTGTGCGCCAGCAAGAGATTTAAGTCGAGCTCATCTTGAATGCCTTCCTATCTCCTGCTCATTTCCCTTCACTGTTAGTTGACCAGATTCTTTTAGAGAATTTAAGCTTGCAATAAATCTTTACACAGGTAGTCCTCCACTTACAACTAGTGATGGTTCAAAGTTACAACGGCACTGACAAAGTGACTTATGACTGTCTTTCACACTTACAACCGTGGCTGCATCCCCATGATCGTGGGGTCCAAATTCAGATGCTTGGCAAGTGGTTCACATTTATGACGGTCGCAGTCTCCCAGAGTCACGTGATCCTATTTGCGACCTTCTGACAAGCAAAGTCGGGGGGGCGGGGGAAGGAGGCAGATTTGCTTAAGAACCGTCTTCCTAACTTAACCCCTTCAATGATTCACTTAAGAACGGTGGCAAGAGAGGTCGCAAAATGGGGCAAAACACACTTGACAACAACAGAAGTGATGGGCTTGGTTGACTGACTCTCCTGATTTCCCCGGGGCTTGACAAAACCATGGAGATGTTACCCTGAAGAAAACTATTCTTTAGGGCGGGGGTTCCTAACCCCCAGTCTGTGGACCGGTACCGGACCGCGGCATGCCAGCAACCGGTCCGCACAAACAAGCAAAGCTCCATCCACGAGATGCAGGCAGCACACAAAACCACGCACCCTCCGGTCTGTGGAAAAACCTCTCTCCACGGATCCGGGTCCCTGGTGCCCAAAAGGTTGGGGGCCTCTGCTTTAGGGGTAGTTAGAGATAGTCCTTGACTTACGACCATTCCCTTAGTGAATATTCAAAGTTACAACGGCACCGAAAGAAAGGGACTTCTGCCCATTGCAGCCTCCCCATGGACACGTCCTAATTCAGACCCTTGGCAACCGACTCACATTTATGACGTTTGATTCTGGGGGCGCCAGACTCACTCCAGAGGCATCTTGGATTTGCTTCGCAATGTCGGCAAGACAGGTCGCAAAGTGGGGCCCAGCCCCCTTCACCGCTGTCTCGCTTAGCGGCGGAAAATTTGGGCTCGACGGTGGTCATAAACCGAGGACTGCCCCGTATGCCATTTTTTCTTTCGTTGGCTGCTGTTTCGTTCGCAGTTCTTTTTACTCCTCTGTTTTTACTGTTGTTAACAAACAGCTCGGTTAGTCCCAGGACGAAATAGGTAGCAAATAAATTGAATAAAAAATAAATAAACTTCTGGGTTCCCCCTCCCCCCCCCACACACAGATCCAAGCGGGGGTCTCGGCATCGCTAACCCTTTTGCCGTCTCTCTCCAGGGGTGCTGCGCGAGGTCACCACGGAGTTCACGGTGGACGCCCGCTCTCTCACCAAAACGGGGGGCAACCACGTCAAAGTGCGGGTCATTAACCCTTCGGGGGCCAAGACAGACACCTACATCACCGACAACGGCGACGGCACCTACCGAGTCCAGTACACCCCCTTTGAGGATGGTGAGGCTCCCCTTATGTGCCCCCTTCCCACCTCTCCCCCTCCCCCACCCTGCATCCCCCCCCCCCCGTCGATGTGGGCCCTTCCCTGCTTCCTGGCGTGCAAAAGAGTACAGTTTCCACCAGTGAAATTGGGAACCTTTTCTCCTTTAACCTGAATTCGGCCAGGAGGATCTGCAAGTCGTCCTCGGCTTACGACTGCTTGCTTAGTGGTCGTTCAAAGTTACAACGGATCTTTGCAATCTGGATTTAAAGTTCGGATGGTCCGCTCCACCCCCTAGGATCACACGTGATCGCATTTTGGGGCCTTGGCAAATGGCCGGCCTGCCTGCAGCATCCCACAGTCGCCATGATTTTCGGTGTGTTTTGCGGTCCTTAAGTGGATCTATTACAGCCAAAGGTTTCTGGCTTTTGTCTTTTTGACAGAAAGTGGTGTTTATTTCCAGTTTTCAGTAAAAAAAAAAAGTCCATTGGGTATAATGGATTTATTGAACGACCACCACATTTGCTTAGCCACTGCTTTCGTTTAACGGCAGCGGTGTTCACTTAACGTAACCCTAGGCAGGGTAAAATGGGCGGCTAATAAATTTGAAAAGTACCGGTAAGTAAAATAAACAAAAAGTTGCTGCAGAAAAAGGTTGTTAAATTAGGCAGACTGTGACCCGTTTCGTGACTGCCGCAGCTGATGACCGTTAATCCTGGGCTCAGTTACTGCCGTAAGATGAGGACTACCTAATTTCTGCAAAGCAAATCCACATTACATTTGCTCATTTGCACCGTTCAGTCAGCTTCCGGCTAGCTGGCCTTGGAGGAATCCCAGTCAAACGGTAGTTTCTGCAATTGCTTTCGTGGCCAAGTTAATAATTTAATAGCTGAACAGCTTATGGAATGATGTAACGGAACATAAGGTGGATGATGCAATGATAGGAATGACTCAGCAGGGTCTGTGTCCCTTTAAGAGCTTGAGTATAAAAGGGAAGGCTTTTGCTGCTGTGTTCTCTCTCGTCCGTTTCCTGCTGTGACTGCTGTGTGTTGAAGTTTGCTGTATTACCACGTGTATGTATTTTGTTCCTAGTGTATACTGTAGATCAGACATGTCAAACTCGCAATGTCACGTGACATCGCGCAACATATCGGGACAGTTTTGCCATTATAGGCAATGGGGTGGGGGCAGCTTCCACATGATGCGTCTGGCTCACGGGCCGGCAGTTTGACACCCCTGTTGTAGATAGTGTAATATAAACCACTATTTAATACAGCGGAATAAGACTGTGAATGCTCTGACATTCACCCTTGAGGACCAGCAACTTGATAAAAATATTTTTTAAAAAAGAAAAAGATGTCAAGATGCTGAATATCCAGGGATACAATGGCAGTTGCCTTGGGGGCATTGTAATAATGGAAGGGAAATGCAGACAAACATACCCCAGGCGCCCCCCCCCGGGCAAGGGGGCAGGGATGTTTGCCTTGCACAGAGGATGCAGACCCACCTGAGCTGTTTGTCTTACAGGGGTGCATTTGGTGGAGGTGACTTACGATGATGTGCCGGTGCCCAAGAGCCCCTTCCGGGTAGGGGTCACCGAGGGCTGCGACCCCAGCCACGTCCGTGCCTATGGCCCCGGCCTGGAGGGGGGTCTGGTGAACAAGTCGAACCGCTTCACCGTGGAAACCAGGTGAGCCTCCCCTGCCCCTCCCTCTCAGGGGCAAACTGAGTTTGACGGTGAAGATTGTGCTCCGAGAAAGGATCCCGGGTTCTCTGCCTAGCGCTCGATCTAGTCCAGTGTGTTTCAAAGCTGGCCACTTGTAAGATGGGCCGACTTCAACTCCCAGAATTCCTCTTGGCTGGCTGGGGAATTGAAGTCCACCCATCTTAAAGTGGGCAGGATTGAAAACTGACGTAAGCCATAAACAGCAGCAGCAGACAACCAAGGAGGGAGCAGATGGTGAGAAGTTTTGGAAAATAAACAAGAGAATTGCACTTCTTGTTGTGAGTCCATCCATCCATCCATCCATCCATCCATCCATCCATCCATCTTTCTATCTTTCTGTCTCTGTTTCTCTGTCTCTGTCACTCTCTTTCTCTCTCTCTCCCATCTCTCTCTCTTTCTCTCTCACTCTCTCTATATATCTACATATACACATACACATATATACACATATATACACAAATACACACACACATCTATCTATATATGTCTGTCTATCTCTCTATCTCTCTATATCTATCTATCTATCTATCTATCTATCTATCTATCTATCTATCTATCTATCTATCATCTATCCTGTCCATTACACTTGCATGCCTCTGTACAGTTGACAGATAAAACAGTAAAATGATATATCAGCTATAGGTTAAAAAAAACAAGTTAAAAACCAGATTAAAACAAAAGGGTCAATTAAAAAGGCAGAGGAAGCATAACTTCCAGACAAGAAATCAATCAATCATCATAAATAATGGAATGAAATTCAAGACAGCCAATCCAGGGTCCGTACTGGTGTTTATACTGCAGCATTTTTGAGGTTTGATAACCTTTGAACCCAGAGTCACCTATGATGGATAGATTTATTGCCTCGGGAGGGAGGGGTCTTTTCCATGCAAGCCAAAAGGGTTTCATTTGCTTCATCCTTTTGTGGTGGTTTTAATTCACCAAGTACTGCTGAACCTCCTGCAGGAATGTTGGATTGGTTTCTTCCTGGCCGCTTTGCCCGCAGCTCCTGTTTTTTGGTGGGGTTCTTTAAAAGGGGCTCCTTTCGTTCCCAGGGGCGCAGGGACCGGGGGTCTCGGCCTAGCCATCGAAGGCCCCTCGGAGGCCAAGATGTCCTGCAAGGACAACAAAGATGGCAGCTGCAGCGTGGAGTACATCCCCTTCACGCCCGGGGACTACGACGTCAACATCACCTTTGGTGGACGCCCCATCCCAGGTAGGTGTGGAGGATGGGGGCGGAAAGAGGGGAGGAGGGTAAGATACAGGTATGCCTCAACTTATGACAGTTCATTTAGTGACTTTTGGGAATTACAATTGCACTGAAAAAAGCGGCTTACACTGCCGACTCCTTTGTTGAAAGCAAATTCATTTATTATTTGGTTTGTTTGTAAAATGGATTGGTCGACCATCACTATGGGCAGTCCTCAACTTTCAACCGTTGGTTTAGTGAACGTTTGAAGCTACAGCGGCCCTGAAAAAAAGAGACGTAGGATCATTTTTCACACTTAACGGCCGTTGCAGCATCCCCACGACCACGTGATCAAAATTTGGACGCTTAGCAACTGACTCATATTTATGACGGTCGCTGTGTCCCCGGGGGGGAGGGTCACATGATCCCCTTTTGTGACCTTCTGACACGCAAAGACAACGGGGAAGCCAGATTCACTTAACAACTGCAGTGATTCAGTTAACAACTGGGGCAAGAAAGAGAGGGGAGGGAGAGAGAGGGAGGGGGGAGGGAGGGAGGGAGGGAGGAAAGAAGGAAAGAAGGAAGGAGGGAGGGAAGGAGGGAGGAAGGAAGGAGGGAGGGAGGGGGGGGAAGGAGGAAAGAAGGAAAGAAGGAAGGAGGGAGAGAGGGAAGGAGGGAGGAAGGAAGGAGGGAGGGAAGGATGGAGAGAGGGAGGAAGGAAGGGAGGGAGGAAAGAAGGAAGGAAGGAAGGAGGGAGGAGGAAAGAAGGAAGGAGGGAGGGAGGAAAGAAGGGAGGGAGGGAGGAAGGATGGATGGAAGGAAGGAAGGAGAAGACAGGGGAAGAAGAATATCTCCCTTAGTGCCAGAAATTTTGGGCTCAGTTGTGGTCATAAGCTGAGGACTACCTGTATTGCTCTAGATCCAGGAACTCTTAGGTGGAAGAGAGTCCTGTGGGGATGGAGTAGCCCCTGTTCCCTAGAGATCTAGGTCTCCTGGGGGCAACCTTACTTGATAACCCTCTTCCTAAGAATTGCGCCCAGGAGAATGGGCTTCCCTGGGAATGCTTCACTTCGTGGATGGGTGTTGTGGTCCAGTTCCTCGCCTTCATCTCCAGGTCTCTCCAGGGAAGCCTGGATGAGCATCCAGAAGTGGTCCCAAAAGGTGAGGCCTCTGGTGGGAACTCATGGTGGTCCTCTCTTTTACCCAGGAAGCCCCTTCCGTGTTCCTGTCAAAGATGTGGTTGATCCCAGCAAAGTGAAGTGCTCGGGGCCCGGGTTGGGGTCCGGAGTCCGAGCCCGTGTCCCACAGACCTTCACAGTCGATTGCAGCAAGGCTGGGCTGGCCCCCTTGGAGGTGAAGGTGCTGGGACCTTCAGGTATGGTAATTGGGGAGGGGAAGCATTGATTAAGGCAGGATTATGGGATGGGAAGAAGTTGGGAAGAAGATGCTTGGATCTTTCAGAAGAGATTGGACAAACTCCAATGATGTAGGATCTCTACGTTGAGTTGTGGGTTGGGCTAGAAGACCTCCAAGGTCTCTTCCACATGGTTATTCAGCTACTTTGGGGGAGGCGGGCAGAGATAACTCAAGCACAACGTTCCTCACTTGATGGCCTAGCTCTGATGAGAGGCCTCTTAGCTTTCCCTTTTGAGAAGAGCCGGATGGGTCAACTCTGCCCTAGTTGACTTACGTTGACCCAAAGCCACCTTAGATGCCTTCTAACCCTTTATTCCTCCTCTTCCTTCTCTGTCCAGGGGTGGCTGAGCCGGTGGAGGTGCGCGACAACGGAGATGGCACACATGCTGTGAAATACACACCGGCCACCGATGGACCGTACACCATCTCGGTGAAATACGCTGGACAAGAGGTGCCTCGCAGGTGAGAGGGTTAGGGGTTCCTGGCCAACTTCTCCCATGGTCGCTAGAGGACTTCAGATCCTTTCTTGATGCCCCTGTGATTCACTTAACAACTGTGGCCCCATGTAGAGTGCATTGCAATAGTCAAGACTGGAAGTGACTACTAGGCTTTAGGTGTGCTAGAAATTGTGTTTATATATAGCACCACAGAGAAAACCAAGAGTACAGTCACCATGTGCTTTACTCCTCAACTGTAAGAGGAAACAGGAAAAATTCTACTCAGGGCAAAAGAACATAGAGTAGATACCATAGATCCAAATTTGTAAACATTGCCATCTGCTGGCAGAACACTACTGTAGTTGTTGCATAAAAATACAGTCCAACAATGAATTCCAACAAGACGATGTGAGCAGGTCTTGTTTGGGTTAACAGCTGAGTTTGCCCAATATGTAAAAAGTGTGTTAGTCTTAAGCTTGGGGAGTTGATTTGGGCTTGAGGGTACCACGTAACCCCAGCCCATTTCATGAATTTGTGGCTCAGCACTTTGGGTGAAACCAGAGCGAGCATAACCAGGAGAAACAGGTTGTCCAAACGTAGCCACGGAGAAGGAAGGTCTAGGCAATCTTGGCTCTTTTATGACTCGTGGACTTCAACTCCCAGAAATCTCGTGGACTCTGGGAGCTGAAGTCCACGAGTCATAAAAGAGCCGAGGTTGCCTACCCTTGGTCTAGGCCTCTGATTCTGCAGAAGGAGGTGTGCGGTTTTGCGCAGTTAGCGTGACAGCTGAGGGACCGTGGGGCTCCGCACCCTACAGCTGATGTCTCTCTGTTTGGGGACCCTTAATGGGCCAAAAGCCAACCCAGAGAGGTGGCAAAGAAGGAGAGAAGCCCCACCGATCGTGGGGAGACAGTGGTTGATCCGGCCGGCCGGGGAAAGCTCTCCAGAAACCAAGAGAAGAAAGGCTAGCATCAGAACAGAGTTGTCTTACTGAGGAGATGGACAGCATAAATAAATAAATAAATAAAATAAATGCATAAACATGTCAAACACCTCCCACCCCAACTGAAAGGAGGGGGAACGGGAGGCCCAGCCACATCCTATCTGACCTCCTGGCTTCTGCCTCTTTCAGCCCCTTCAAGATCCGGGTCCTTCCTGCTCACGATGCCAGCAAAGTGCGCGCCAGCGGTCCTGGCCTCAACGCCTCGGGCATCCCCGCCAGCCTGCCAGTGGAGTTCACCATCGATGCCCGTGATGCCGGTGAAGGGTTACTCACGGTACAGATCTTGGTAAGTGGTGGGGTCAGGAGGGAGCTATGGGGTGGTTTGGGTTGGGGGACTTCTGTTAGTCCTGGGTGTGGCAACAGAGAAATGCCCTTGGGGAGGTGGGGGTGGGGGTGGGGTGGGAGTGGGGCTTGGGATTGTCAGTCCAAATGCTGGCTGGGGAATTTTGAAGTCCACCCGTCTTCAAGTTGCTGAGGTTGAAAAACACCGGGCTGCAACCACAGAATCTTGCCAGTCTGAACGTGCAAATCCCTCGCTGTCTCTTTTGAATGCCTGATTAATTAGGATAGATCAGGGGTAGGCGACCTTGGCTCTTTTATGACTCGTGGACTTCAACTCCCAGAATTCCTGAGTCAGCACAGCTGGTTCAGGAATTCTGGGTATTGAAGTCCACGAGTCATAAAAGAGCCAAGGTCGCCTACCCCTGGGATAGATCATTTCTAAGTTTCTTTCTCTCTCTGTTGTGCAACTTCTATCCGATCATTCCCTAGGCAGAATCTCTATAATAACAATAATAATAATAATAATAATAATAATAATAATAATAATAATAATAATAATAATAATAATAGTAGTAGTAGTAGTAGTAGTTGGAAGGGACCTTGGAGGTCATCTAGCCCAACCCCTTTTCTTTTCTGCCCTGCCCCATCTCCCAAGGTCGTTCTCACGTTCAACATTACAGGTTGACCTGAGATCAGACTCTTTTTCTCCCCAGGACCCTGAGGGAAAACCCAAGAAGGCCAACATTCGGGACAACCGAGATGGGACCTACACAGTCTCCTACGTTCCAGACATGACGGGCCGCTACACCATCACCATCAAGTACGGCGGGGATGAAATCCCCTACTCGCCTTTCCGAATCCATGCCTTGCCCGCTGGAGATGCCAGCAAGTGCCTGGTGACGGGTAGGTGGTTGTTCTTCTTCCTACCTACCTGGAGGGGCCACTTTCTCCGGAGAACTTTTTTTTGGGGGGGGGCAAGAACAATTTCTGACAAAAGATGCTCACGTCTGTTTCTATTTCTCTGCCTGCAGTGTCCATCGGAGGCCACGGACTGGGTAAGCTTTGACATGGACGGCAAGACAATGGTCGTGGTCCAGTTGTCCCATTCATGCCTCTGACATTTCGGAGCTGACTTTTGCTTGGGAACAACGAAGTCCTGGAGGTTCTGTGCGCAAAGCACGGATTCTCGCTTCCTCCTGGAGTTTTGAGGGCTCCATCCCTGGAGGCTTCCAAGTAGAAGTTGGACAGCCTCTTGGCTGGAGCAGACGATCCCTTTCCAAGTCTCTGATTTTATGATATTAGCACCCTCGGGTGGATCCTTTCCTGGAGTGTTCTTATTCTCGATGCCCATTACGTTTTCTTTCCCATCCTTTTATCGTTCAGGTCCACAACCCGGATGTCCTCTTGTTTATTTGGGACTCTGGTTTTCATTATCACCTGCTGGACTGAGATAGGGGCCGAGTTGGCTCAAGGCCGTTTTCGGTGACTGATGGCCACTCCTATAGTTTCCTCACTTGATGGCCACTCCTATAATTTCTTTCATTCCCAACTCCCACCCCCCTTAACCCTACCTGAATGGTCTGGTGATGTAGGACAAGTAACGGCAGAATCTGGGGTGGAATGAAAAGAGGAATCAGCTTAGAATCCCTGCATAGTCACCAGCCAACTAAACCCAAATGCCTTTTGAGTGCCATCACTCCTTATTTAACAAGGTGCTGGCTGTTAGTTGAGAAGATTCTTTGCTGCTGCTGCTGCTGCTGCTGCTACTACTACTACTACTACTACTACTACTACTATTACTATTATTATATAACTTTTATTCATAAAACATGCTTAGTCAACTGAACACTCAAACTGACTGGCGCTGATGGTTGACACGGGTTGCTGCCAGCATCCTAGGTATCCACCGGGTATCTCCTTAAAATGTAAGATGTTCCGAGTAGCGCAGTTTTTTGTAGCTTTGCTGGAGTTATTGCAGGAAGCTGCAATTTCTTGATGTATTTTGTAAAGTTTTTGGACATAGTTCCCAGTGCCCCGATGACGATGGGTATCCCTGCTATGTGTTTCATATACAATCGCACAGTTTTGATGGCCAGGTCGCAATATTTTGTAATTTTTCCAGATCTTTTTCTTCGACTCTGGCATCTCCTGGTACAACGATATTATTATTATTTATTATTATTATTATTATTATTATTATTATTAGTAGTAGTAGTAGTAGTAGTAGTAGTAGTAGTTTTCTAACATCACAACTACATAACCGAAAAGCAACGTGGCGACTGAGTTACAATAATCCAATTACATACAAACATGATTAGTACAAATCTCAACCTAATACAGTAAATATTTTCTCTCTTTTCCTCTTAATATACACTGTCTCCTATTTGAATTAGCACAATTTTTATTCTAATAATCACATCAAAGCAACTTTCTTACCTTTTATCAATAGCTTTTAGTTTGGATATATCTTATTTATACTAACACTCAGTCTTTTAGGCAATCAATAACCTAATGACTTTTTCCCCCAATATTGATTTACCATTAACATTTAGATTTAACGTTTAATATTGTTCACTTCTGCGCACATAAGCTTTTAGTAAGAAGTCACTTAAACTGGAGCTTCCCCTGTAGACTTGGTCCGTAGTGCTGAGGGCTGTGGCCCCCTGGACTCGGTGCCGTTCCCAGCCATGTTGTATGACCGTCGCCTTCATTTCTCTATTAGGAGCGTGTCTTGGTCCCACCATCCAGATTGGAGAGGAGACGGTGATCACGGTGGACGCCAAGGCAGCTGGGAAGGGCAAAGTGACATGCAAGGTCTCCACGCCTGATGGGGCTGAGCTGGACGTCGACGTGGTGGAGAACCACGATGGGACCTTTGACATTTATTACACAGCTCCCGAGCCTGGCAAATACGTCATCACCATCCGTTTTGGGGGCGAGCAGATCCCCAACAGCCCCTTCCACGTGGTGGTGAGTAAAGGACGTGCCCAGACAAAACCACCATGGGTGGGGGAGAGGAACACAGAGAAGGCACCATTTTCTAATGACAAAAGTATCAGTAGCAGAGGACATTGATAGCTCAGGAGTGAACTGTGGGGTCCTTGGTGCTCTCTGAGCTTGGGGATTTTTCTTGCAGATGTTCCATGACCCAACTAGGTAACATCATCAGTGCTGGAAGGTGGTGGGTTTCGTGGAGTGGGGAAGGAGGAGGAGTGTGGGGTCCTTGGTGCTCTCTAAGCTTAGTTGTTTTCTTGCAGACTTTTGTTGGTGCAACTAGGGAACATTATCAGTGCTAGAAGGGAGCGGGTTTAGTGGAGTGGGGGAGAAGGAGGAGGAAGAGGAGGAGGAGATGGTGGTGGAGGAGGAGGATGACAATTATGGGGTCCTTGGTGCTCTCTAAGCCTAGTTGTTTTCCTGCAGACCTTTCATGATCCAACTAGGTAACATCATCAGTCCTAGGAGGGAGATCTAAAAAGGCTTCCAAGCATTGGTGATGTTACCTAGTTTGAGTAATGAAATATCTGCATGAAAACAACCAAGCTCAGAAGGCATCAAGAACTCCTCTGGTTGTGTTTGATGGCCACCCCACAACTGCTCGGGCTCTATCCCAGCAGCCATCCGATGCGCGAGATTGTGGGGGTTCTCGACATGCACACTGATGTCTCCCTTGCTTCCTGCCAGGCCTGTGACTCCATTCCTCAGGTCGAGGAGCCTTGCGAATCCAACCAGCTTCACCAACCCTTCCCGGGGCACCACCCTGGTGGCTTCCCTCCACGTTGGGTACCAGGACCGTCTCCTTGCTTGCCTCTGTCTCCTCTCACTGTGTCTCTCTCTTTCTGTCTCGGAAAGGAGGGCCCTGCCCCATGTCCAGTGCCGGGAGAGGGGGGGGTCCTCAGGATGTGGCGGAAGAAATCAAGAAGGTGACCAGCGTGTGTACCTGAAGCTCGGCCAACTTTAATGGGCAACAGACGGAGCTTCAGTTGCACTCTCTCAGCCACCATCTTGATTTCTTGGTACACGCCCTGCAGGTATTTATATATTTATATTTATTTGATTTATATACCGCCCTTCTCCCGAAGGACTCAGGGCGGTGTACAGGGCAATAAAATACCAAAAATACAATACAAAAATTAAAAACAGATTAAACAATTGTGCCCGAATATAATAAATTAGTTAAAATCAGTAATTAAAACCCCAAACCCATCACCCATCAGACCAGGGCAGCTTGTTCAAATAAGTGAGTTTTTAGATCACGTCGGAAGGAGCGAAGGTCGGGAGCCATCCGGAGCTCAACCGGTAGACGATTCCAAAGGTCTGGCGTAGCTACCAAAGGTAGCTCTCGTCACGGTCAGATTCCAATCTTGGCCCTTCTCAGGCCGTTGTTCGCTCCTTCCCCTTCCCTCCTTCCCAGACTCCTGATAAGATGATGTGATAGGGGTCTTCCAATATCTCAGGGGCTGCCCCAAAGAAGAGGAGGGGGTCCACCTCTTCACCAAAGCCCCTGAAAGCAGGAGAAGAAGCAACGGATGGAAAGGAATCAAAGGAGAGAAGCAACCTGGAACTAAGGAGAAATTTCTTGAGAGTGAGAACAATTAACCAGTGGAACTCCTTGCCTCCAGAAGTTGTGTGTGCTCCATCACTGGAGGTTTTTAAGAAAAGCCTGGACAACCATTTGTCTCAAATGGTAGAGGGTTTCCTGCCTGAGCAGCGGGTTGGACTAGAAGACCTCCAAGGTCCCTTCCGACTCTTAGCATCAAGCAAATTCACCCAACATCCTGGGCTGAAAAGTGAATAATTTGTGGCTGTGGGGGGTGCAAACTGAACACACAGGTAGTCCTCAACTTACAAATTTATTTAGTGACTGTTCAAAGATACAACGGCATTGGGGAAAAAACAAAACGGAACTATGACCGTTTTTCACACAACCGTTGCAGCCTCCCCCTGGTCACGTGACTAATGTTCAGACGCTTGGCAGCTGACTATAACGGTCGCAGTGACTCGGGGCCCCGCGATCCCCTTTTGCGGCCGTCTGACCAGCAACGACAATGTAACACACTTAACAATTGTGTTACTAAGCTAACAATGGCAGGCATTCATGTAACCCAGGGGTCTTCCAACTTAGCCCTTTTATGACTTGAGGAATTCTGGGAGTTGAAGTCCACAAGTCATAAAAGCTGGAAGACCCCTGCTTGTGGACTTCAACTCTCAGAATTCCTCAGCCAGCGTGCCTGGCTGAGGAATTCTGGGAGCTGAAATCCGCAAGTCATCAAAGGGCCAGGTTCAAAGACCCCTGACTTAACCACTGTGGCGAGGAAGGCCGTAAATGTGGGTCAAACTGCACTTTAACAACTGTATCACTTAGCCGCAGAAATTTGGGACTCAGCTCTGTTCGTACGTCGAGAACTACATGCACGGGGTCTGGCTGAATGCAGTTGTAGCAATCCAGCTGTTTTGGCAAGGCAGGTGCAACCGATGGACAGTCCTGAATCTCGTCTTTGCCATTCCTGGCTGCCCTCCCAAACCACCTTCAGGGTATCTCGGATTCTTCTTTGTGTGTGTGTGTGTGTGTGTGTGTGTGTGTGGTTGGTCTTTTTCTTACAGCCCTGTTTCTTCCAGCCGCTACACCCCAGGTCTGCTTTGCCTTCCAAATTTTTCTTTTCAGTTTGTTTCGCCTTGGGGTGCTCTTTCGCTCTCTCGGCCCCCGCCCGTCTCTAACCTGGACTTAAGTCTCTCTTTCTACCCCCCTCCCCCATTTCCTCTCTTCCCCTCCACGCCAGGCCACGGATGAGCCCGTTGCACCTCCGGAGAACGTGGACGCCATGCTGCGGCCCTTCAACCTGGTCATCCCCTTCGCCGTGCAAAAGGGGGAGATCACAGGTAGCGCCTCCGTCTGGGGATTGGGGTGCGAGGGGGGAGTTCACGGTATGGTTGCACAGACTGGAGTGGTGTTTCGGAGGGGGGGGGGCGCGAGCCAGATCGTCTTGGGTTCTTGAATTTCTACATTACGGTGTTGAAGGAAAAGTCTTCATCAGGGTTCAGTCCAAGCCGGGAATAAACAACACGGCGGCTGCTTTAGAAAGAAAGTTGCATTTTATTGAAGAGGAGAGCCAGACAGGAAGATGGCTCTGGAAGGAACAGGAGAGTGAACACATGTAGGGAGCGGGTTTTTATACCCTCTGAGGCTCTTGAGGATGTTTCCTGTTCCTTTTTGAGGCTTTGTATTTCCTGTGTCATGTATTTTGACCTGTGACCCTTGCGCATCGGTGGGTTAATCCTATTATGTCCCCGTCTTAGAGATTGGGTGGGGTATGTAGATTTTAGGCGTCTTTGTCTTCTTAATCTTCTAGCTGGAGGCCTCCAACCTTCCTGAATGGATGATCACATCTGCATTTCTACAGAGCTGGTTTCTGCTTGGGGGAAGGGAGACGTGGGGCTATTAAGAAAAAAAAGTGGGCATGCTTTTCTGCCTCTTTAAGATCCTTTGAGGAAATATATTTTTCTGCCCTTTTAATATTTCCTTCTCGGGGGGCGGGGGGGGGCGAGTTCCCACAACAGGGAGTCCTTAACTTACAACAGTTTGTTTTTAGTGAGTCCTTTAGGGTCACCTGTTTTACTTGGGGGGGCTGGTTGAGCAATCCCCCTTTAAAAGGGGAACGTTTTTGTGTGTGTTTTGTCCCCTCCTGCCAAGGTTTCAATGGAACCGGAGTGCCCTGGTTTTTAATTAACTTCAATACTGATTTTTTTTTAAAAAAATTGTCCTTGCCTTTTTAAATAATTGTACATTTTGCTTTTTTTTGCCGATTTTCACGTTTTATTTGTACTAGCACCCAGACCTCTTTTCCAACAGGGAGATGGACTGTTTCGTTTTTGGTTTTTTTAAAAAAAGGATAAATAAATTAAATAATCAAATAAATAATTAAATGAAAAAATTTAAATAGCAATCCCAAGAGAAAATGAGAGAAGAAACGGATCTGAGCTGGGTGACTCACACTTAGAAGGGTAAACGCAGATGGAGGACAAGGAGGCGGGAAGCCTCCATCCGTGGTGGAGCTCAATAGAACCTCCAAACCCAGAGGCAGTCTATCTTTGCATTCTTGGGGTGGAGTTGTTGGATTTTTTTTCCTCCTGCTCCTCCACAACCACATTCCAGGACTGCACAATGTGCCATTGTTGGAAAGTTGCATTCCGCTGTTCCGTTCTTTCGCATGATGCATTTGGAATATAACATCTTGAGGTGCTGATTTTTTTTTAAATCTCTGGGAAATATAGCCCTCCTCGTAGCTCTCTAGGGCTGGGGTGGGGGGCAAGCTGGTGGCCAAAGGGTCTTTCTGATCTGACTGCATTGGGGGTCTTGGAGGAGGAAGAGTAGGAGGGGCAGCCAGAAGCAGACAGCAAGGTAAATCTTGCCAGCCCCACCCACCTCTGGCCCCGCCCATCTCTAGCTCCTCCCACTTACCTGCAGCTCCCAATTGCTGTACATCAGCCCTGCTTTGATTCTAGATAGGTTGGAGCCAGCCCAGGAGTGGGAAAGGTTACCGAACTACAACTCCCAGTATCCCTCACTGCTGGGCCACACTGGTCTGCTGGGAGTTCTAGTTTGGGGAGGTTTCCCACACCTGGCTAGTCCCATTCTTAGGGGTGGAAATCTCCATGGTTTGGGGGTCTCATCAGCCTGCTTTCTTCCTGTTCTGCAGGGGAGGTCAGGATGCCTTCAGGCAAGACGGCGCGTCCACACATTACGGACAATAAGGACGGGACGATGACAGTGAAGTACGCCCCCACAGAAAAGGGGTTGCACGAGATGGACATCAAATACGATGGAAACCACATTCCAGGTGGGCACTGGAGAAAGGGAGAGCAAACAGGGACCAGATTAATTCCCAGGGAGAGTAAGTGTCTGCATTCACACAATGAGCTTGACCCAGGTTCTGAATTCACCCGTTTTCGCACTTCATCCCCTGCACCCAGCCAACAAACCAACCGGACTGGGCTCACATTTGCCATCCGAGTCTCTCAAGAGCCAAACCCCTCCCATGCTAGCATGTTGTCTGAATGCAACACTAGGTTTGGGATTGCCCTGGGTAAGTAAGCATGTGCTGTAAAACCAGCTGTTTTGGCCACCAGTCAGAATGCTTTAGGGTTTTAGGCCTACATCAGTGTTTCTCCACACTTGACTTTTTAAGATGGGTGGACTTCAACTCCCAGAATTCCCCAGCCAGCGTGGGACTTGAAAGTCTACCCATTTTAAAGTTGTTGAGCTGGCTGGGGAATTCTGGGAGTTGAAGTCCACCCATCTTAAAAGTCAGCCAGAAGGATGAAGGTGCCCATTATGCTAAACCCACTTTACTAAGCTATAGTTTATGGCTAAACAAAACAGATCTGGCTGGAGCCAGACTCTCTTTAGGTGGAAATGTGGATGCCCATTGGCTGGAGCTGTGCCATCAGATATTACCCCGATCACTGGGCTAGAGTAGATGACCTCTAAGCTCTCTTCCAACCCTAGGACTTTCAGAAGGATTAGCTTATTTTTCCCGAGTTTCTCGTCGCTCCCTCTCTAAAAGCTACAGGCCGCCCAGGATGGCGGGCTGATGGGGTGTGTCCATGTTTTTTTTCCCCCAACCAGGGAGCCCAATCCAGTTTTACGTGGACGCTATCAACGCCCGCCACGTGAGCGCCTACGGGCCTGGGCTGAGCCATGGCATGGTCAACAAGCCCGCGACCTTCACCATTGTCACCAAGGACGCCGGCGAAGGTGAGTCCCTTGCGCCACGTTTGAAAAACCCCGGCCACGGAGTTGTCAGTCTGCTGAAGAAGGGCCCTGTTCTCTTTCCCTCCAAGAAAAGACGACTAATCTTTCATCTGAAAGGGGGTCACAAGAGGGAAGGACGTAATCCACACGTTTAAAATCACAAGAAAAAAACCCAGCGCCGCCTGTGTAGAGTTCGAACCGAGCACAGGCAGTGCTAGACTTACGACCGTTTTGAAGTTACAACCGTGCCGAAAAAAGGGACTTAGGCCCGTTTTTTCACGCTTGTGACCCTTGTGGCATCTCCATGCTCATGGGTTCAAATTCCAGGCACTTGGCAACTGGTTCTCACTTAACGACGGTGGCAGTGTGCAAACGTCTGACAAACAAGGTCGACGGGGAAGCCAAATTCACTTAGGGACAGGGTTGCTGGCTTAACAACAGCAGGGGTTTGCTTCCACCACTGTGGCAAGGAAGGGCATCAAAGAGAGCCAACCTCAATAATTGTCTCACTTAGCGACAGAAAATTTAGGCTCCATTGTGGTCGTCAATTCAAAGACTGCCTGTACTTTATTGCTCTCTGCCTGTCGTACAGGAATCTTCCCAGATTGGCAGATTCCCCTTGGGAAAGATACGATCAGGCATTTGTTGGACCCAGATCTTGCCCTTTTGTGCTCGTGTAATGATTCCAGGCTAAGACCCCACTTGACTCCTCCTCCAACAGTGACGGTTACACTCCAACACCCAGAAAGCAGACAAGGAGCAACTTTGCTCTTAACCCAAGGCTAATCTTCCCTCTTGAAGCTAACCAGCCTCTCCCCCTCCCACACAGGAGGCCTGTCCTTGGCCGTGGAGGGCCCGTCCAAGGCCGAAATCACCTGCAAGGACAACAAAGATGGTACCTGCACGGTTTCCTACTTGCCCACGGCTCCCGGAGACTACAACATTATTGTCCGCTTCGACGACAAGCACATTCCTGGTAGCCCCTTCACTGCGAAGATCACAGGTAGCCCTTCTGCTCTCTCTTCCTCCAACCCCAACGGCTTTCATTTCATTTCATTTCATTATTAATTTATTATCTTGCCTGAGCGGTGGGTTGGACTAGAAGACCTCTAAGGTCCCTTTCCACACCGTTGTTCTGACTGGGAAAAAGACAGTCCTTCAGATGCTTTCAAAAAGCCTTGAACCCTCCCCTGACCGCTTCTCTCTCGCCGTCCTTCTGGGCCCAGGGGACGATTCCATGCGCACCTCCCAGCTGAACGTGGGCACTTCCACCGACGTGTCCCTGAAGATCACCGAGAGTGACCTGAGTCTCCTGACCGCCAGCATCCGGGCCCCTTCTGGGAACGAAGAGCCTTGCTTGCTCAAGCGCCTGCCCAACCGCCATATCGGTGAGCCATCCTTTACGGCTTCCGGAAGCCTAGTTTTTGTCCTTCGGGAATGGGCGCGCAGCCATGCACCGATGGGATAGCCGCCCAAGCTGCAAAGGACCGCGGCTGTGTAAATTGCAAAAATTGGGAGGACGGCAGGAAGAGCAGCAGAGAGAGACGAAAAAAGAGACAATGTCTAGCTCTTGGCTGCTCCTAGTGGACCTTTGGGGTGTTGCAGTCAGATCCGGTGCATAAAGAGAGTACTGATGGAGGAGAATAAGGGTCGAACTGTAACGCTCTCTGAACTTGGTAGTTTTCTTGCAAGACATTTCATTACCAAAATAATATTGTCAGTGCTAGAAGGGAGTGAGCAGGGTTTGTGGAAAGGAGGAGGAGGAGGAGGAGGAGGAGGAGGAGGAGGAGGAGGAGGAGGAGGAGGAGGAGGAGGAGGAGGAGGATATAAAGATTGTGGGATCCTTAGTGCTCTCGAGCTTGGCTGTTTTCTTGTAGAAAATTCATTATCCAACGAGGTAACATTATCAAAGTTAGAAGGGAGTGTGGAAAGGAGGAGGAGGAGGAGGAGGAGGAGGAGGAGGAGGAGGAGGAGGAGGAGGATATAAAGACTGTGAGGTCCTTGGTGCTCTCTGAACTTGATTGTTTTCTTGCAGACGTTTCATGACCCAACTAGGTAACACCATCAAGGCTAGAAGGGAGTGGGGTTTGCTCTTTGTTTAGGGACTAGTCGCTTGCCCTGACAGTGTTGGTGGGAGTGGTCTTGATCGTTCTTTGATTGGGCTGTTGTCTACTGTTTGATTGACTGAGTTGGTAGTTCCTTGATTGGGGTATTGTTGATTGCTTGATTTGCAGGGGTAGGCAACCTTGGCTCTTTTATGACTCATGGACTTCAACTCCCAGAATTCCTCAGCCAGCGTGGCTCAGCTTGGAAACCTCTCCCTTTCCCCTCAGCGTGGCTGGCTGAGGAATTCTGGGAGTTGAAGTCCACGAGTCATGAGGGGCCCATAGTTCCCCCATGCCGGCTCAGGATTCTGGGAGTTGAAGTCCACAAGTCATGAAGGGGCCTTAGATGCAGGGGTAGGCAACCTTGGCTCCCTCATGCCTCGTGGACTTCAACTCCCAGAATTCCTGAGCCAGCATGGCTCAGCATGGAAACCTCTCCCTTTCCCCTCAGCATGGCTGGCTCAGGAATTCTGGGAGTTGAAGTCCACGAGTCATAAAGCCGCCTAGGCCTAGGCCAGGGGTAGGCAACCTCGGCTCTTTTATGACTCGTGGACTTCAACTCCCAGAATTCCTCAGCCAGCATGGCTCAGCTTGGAAACCTCTCCCTTTCCCCTCAGCATGGCTGGCTCAGGAATTCTGGGAGTTGAAGTCCACGAGTCCTAAAAGAGCCAAGGCTGCCTAGCCCTGGTCCAGGGTTAACCTAGGTGTTAACCTCTGGGCCTTGCTTGCTGGTGTAGGCGATGTTTGGGGATATTTGTTCCCTTTCCAGCTTTTCGACTGTCTCTTGGGAATGGTGGGTAGATGTTCCATTCTGAAGAGGCAAAAGGAGTTAAATTCTTCTCTTTACTCAGGACAGTCAATTTTGACTCCTCCGTCTCCATCCCTTTTCCCCTCCCTTCTTCCATCGTGGGAATTTGTCTGCCTCAATTCCAGAATTCTCTGGGGGGGTGTTTCGTTCCCTTCCCTTCCTCCCTGGCAAGGCCACGTGGTTTGACGAAAGAGCTCCTGGCTTGGGTGAAACCTCCCTAGGGCTGCACAGCTGCCCCCAGGCCCCCTTCACCCTTGTCCCGCTCCCCCTCATTTCCCCCCCTCTGCCTCTTCCAGGGATCTCTTTCACCCCCAAGGAAGTTGGGGAGCACGTGGTGAGCGTGAAGAAAAGTGGCAAACACGTCACCAACAGCCCCTTTAAGATCATGGTGGGACAGTCCGAAATTGGCGATGCCAGCAAGGTTAAAGTCTCCGGTAAAGGGCTGGTGGAAGGACGCACCTTTGAGATGTCCGAGTTCATCGTCGACACACGGACTGCAGGTGAGGAAAGGCAGGTTGCGACAAATATTTGCGAGGTTCCCGACACCTTTCGCCAACGACACAACCACGGGTGGCAACAACCGGGCCTTCAAGACTAAGAAAATTCAGCTAATGCAAGTAGTCCCTTCACTTACGACTCAAAATTTCTGTTGCTAAGCGAGACAGTTGTTAGCCAAATTTTGCCCCGGGTTACAACCTTTCTTGCCACAAGTGACTCACTGCAGTTAAGTTAGCAAGACGGTCGTTAAGTGAATCCGGCATTCCCCTATTAACTTTGCTGGTCCGAAGGCCGCAATAGGGGATCATGTGATCCCAGGACACCGCCACCGTCATAAATACGAATCGGTTGCCAGGTGTCTGAATTTCGATCATGTGACCGCAGGGATGCGGCAATGGTTGCAAGAGTGAAATACGGTCATAGGTCGGTTTT
>NW_028148299.1:20000-22057 GCF_947247035.1 Vipera ursinii | reverse complement strand
TTCTATTCTATTCTATTCTATTCTATTCTATTCTATTCTATTCTATTCTATTCTATTCTATTCTATTCTATTCTATTCTATTCTATTCTATTCTATTCTATTCTGTTCTGTTCATTTCCAGCCTTCAAAGGTTTAACTTAGGCTGTAGATGTTTCTCCCCGCAACTGAATCCAATGTTGGCTGCTTCTCCTGGCCTGGCATGTCTCATGAAATGTTCTGCAGTGGGATAAATAAATTAAAATGACTGTATAACCGTGGTGCGCTCCTTGCCCAAGTCTGGGACTGTAAGTTCCACCAGATTCCTTGCTAGCCATTGCTGCTGGTCATCTCACCAAGCTTTCAGCAGACAGGAGGAGAGGAAATGGCCTGTGGGATGGGATGGGAGGAAAGGAGAGGGGAGAGGACGGGTGAGGAGGGAGAGGGGTGGGGAGGGGAGGGGTAGGGAAGGAGGAGGAAAGGAGGGGAGGGCAAGGCTAAGCACATTGATTTGTGCTTTAGATTGTAAGCCGCCCTAAGTCTTCGGAGAAGGGCAGGATATAAATGGGATTTTAAAAAAAAGGCAGGGCAGGGAAGGAGAGGGGAGAGGAGGGCAGGAGAGGGGAAGGGAGAGGAGGGGAGGGGAAAGGAGGGGATGTCAGAGGAGGAAAGGAGAGGAAAGGAGGAGGGGAGACAAGGGGAGGGGAGGGGAGGGGAGGAGAAGAGAGGGGAGGGGAGAGGGCAGGAGAGGAGGAGGGGAGAGGAGAAGGAAGGGGAGGAGGAGGGAGGGCAGGGGAGGGCAGGGGAAAGGAGGAGATGACAGGGGAGGGGAGGGGAGGGGAAAGGGGAGGGGAGGGCAGGGGAGGAGAGGAAAGGAAAGGAAAGGAGAGGAGAGGGGAATACAACCCAATCCAGTAAAAAACAACAACACAGGCAGTCCTCAACTTTCATTTAGGGACCGTTCAAAGTTACAATGGCACTGAAAGAAGTAACTTCTAACCGTTTTTTTCGCACTTACAACCGTCATAGCATCCCCAGGGTCACGTGGTCAAAATTCAGACGCTCGGCAGCTGACTCCCATTTCCGACGGTTGCCATGTCCTGGGGTCACGTGATCCCCTTTTGCGACCTTCCGACGACGAGCAAAGCCAATGGGGGAAGCCACTGCAGTGATTCACTTAACAACCGCCGCACGAAAGCTCCCCGTTAAGAAAGGTCTCACTTAGCAACACGGGGTCCTTTGGACGGACTCGCCTTTTCTGTCGGTCACCAGGTGTCCCCTGTGGGTCTTGGGCGCACCTGGTGCTTCGTCGTCCAGCCGGATCCATCTATCTGTCTTCCTCTCGCGTCTCCTCGAAGTCGGGATGTTAAGATCTCGGTTGCGACCTTTGTGGCACGTGAGAAACATTTATTCCTGGAGCAAACGGTGTTTGAAGATTTTTTTTGTTGGCACTAAGATATAAATTGACCTTTTTTCCTTTCTGGGCTGCGGCAGCTGCAGATCTGCCTCCAGTGTGCGTGTGTTTGTGTGTTTCTCTGTGTGTGTGTGTCTCCTTCAACGATCCAACCTTTGCACATCTCAAGGATTTAGGGATCAGCTTTGTGCAGTTCTACCCCCTCCCTCGTTGGCTGCTGATTCCTTTTATTTTCTCGCTCCAGTGCATCTTTGCCTTCCTTAAACAGCATTTGCATCAAAGCTTCCTGGATAATTTTCCAAGGATTGAAAAAAATCTCTTCTTCCTACCATGCGCTGGTTACCCTCACTTCCTTTGCCCAGAGAGTCCTCAGCCTTATGGCCACAGTTGAACCTAAAATATCCCTTGCTAACAAACCAGACAGTTCTTTCAAGAGTTTTGCCCCATTTCACCACCTTCCTGGCCACCGTCGTTAAGTGGATCACAGTGGTTGTTAAGTTAGTCAAACAGCCGTCCAGGGAATCTGGCTTTCCCCATTGACTTTGCTCAAGAAAGGCCTGGAGACTCAAAACACACGCAGGACTCGGGTTTGGACAGTCTAAAGAAAAGAAGAAATAGGGGAGACATGATAGCAGCGTTCCAGTATTTGGGGGGGGGCTGCCACAAA